>NC_012876.2:37245929-37285563 GCF_000003195.3 Sorghum bicolor | reverse complement strand
CTTGGTTGATTTCAATGCTAGTGAAACTCAATTATCAACATGTTTTGCTCACTAAATCTAGCATGGGTTGGTTATGGCAATAGAAGGCTTAGTCATGTTGGAATGAAACAATTGAACAAGTTGATAAAGCATGATCTAGTTAGAGGCTTGAAAGATGTCACATTTGAGAAAGATAAGCTATGTAGTGCATGTCAAGCCGGAAAGCAAGTTGGTAACACACATCCTAAGAAGAGCATCTTGAGCACATCTAAGGCATTTGAGCTATTGCACATGGATTTATTTGGTCCAACAACATGCACTAGCATTGGTGGAAGTAAATATGGATTTGTGATAGTGGATGATTTTACAAGATATACATGGGTATTCTTTCTTGTCGATAAGAGTGATGTTTTTGCAAATTTCAAATCATTTGTCAAGAGAGTTCACAATGAATTTGAAACAACCATCAAGAGAGTGAGAAGTGACAATGGTAGTGAGTTCAAGAATACAAGAATTGATGAGTTATGTGATGATTTTGGAACAATTCTCGGCTAAGTATACTCCACAATCAAATGGCCTTGTTGAGAGGAAGAATAGAACTTTAATTGATATGGCAAGGTCTATGCTTAGTGAATACAATGTTAGTCATTCTTTTTGGGCTGAAGCAATCAACACGGCTTGCTTCTATAGCAACCGCCTATATTGTCATCCTATGTTGGAGAAGACACCATATGAGATCTTGAATGGTAGAAAGCCCAATATTGCATACTTTCGGGTTTTTGGTTGCAAATGCTATATATTGAAGAAAGGCACTAGATTGAGCAAATTTGAGAAGAAATATGATGAAGGATTCTTGCTTGGTTACTCCACTACTAGTAAGGCTTATAGAGTTTGGAATTTGGCTAATGGTACTCTTGAGGAAGTTCATGATGTTGAATTTGATGAAACAAATGGTTCCCAAGATGAAGATGAGAATCTAGATGATGTGAGAGGCACTCAATTGGTCAATGCTATGAAGAATATGGATGTTGGTGATATAAGGCCTAGAGAGATGATTGATGTTGAAGATGACAAAAATCAAGTGCTCTCTAACTCAAATGTGCAAGCTAGTGGTTCTCATGATATATCTCAAGCTAGTACAAATGGTGCTCAAGTGAAAGATCAAGTGGCTAGTTCATCATCTCAATCAAATGACAAATCAAGTGCAAGCAATCAAGTTCAAATACTCCAACCAACCAATATTGCAAGAGATCATCCATTGGATCATATCATTGGTGATATATCAAGAGGTGTGCAAACTAGATCAAGATTGGCATCATTTTGTGAATATTTCTCATTTGTATCATCCATTGAACCAAAGAAGATAGAAGAAGCTTTGATACATGTTGATTGGGTAAATGCTATGCATGAAGAGCTAAACAATTTTACTAGAAATCAAGTATGGGAGTTAGTAGAGAGGCCTAAGGATCATAATGTGATTGGAACTAAATGGGTCTTTTGAAACAAACAAGATCAAGATGGGATAGTGATAAGGAATAAATCAAGATTAGTAGCACAAGGTTACACACAAATTGAAGGTCTTGACTTTGGTGAAACATATGCCCCGATTGCTAGATTGGAAGCTATTAGGATCTTGTTAGCCTATGCTTGTGCCCACAACATAAAGTTATATCAAATGGATGTGAAGAGTGCATTCTTGAATGGGTACATAAATGAGTTGGTTTATGTTGAGCAACCTCCCGGTTTTGAAAATGACAAGAAGCCCAACCATGTTTACAAGTTGAAGAAAGCATTGTATGGTTCGAAACAAGCACCTAGAGCATGGTATGAGAGGTTAAGGGATTTCTTACTCTCTAAAGGGCTTATTATGGGTAAGGTTGACACCACTCTCTTCACTAACAAGATAGGCAAGGACTTATTTGTGTTGCAAATCTATGTTGATGACATTATATTTGGCTCGACCAATCAAGAATTTTGTAAAGAATTTGGACATATGATGGCATATGAGTTTGAGATGTCAATGATTGGAGAGCTTAGTTACTTCCTTGGTCTTCAAATTAAGCAAATGAAGAATGGTACATTTGTGAGTCAAGGCAAGTACATCAAAGATATGCTCAAAAAGTTTGGCATGGATGATGCTAAAGCTATTAGTACACCTATGGGGACAAATGGAAACTTGGATAGTGATGCTAGTGGCAACATGGTGGATCAAAAGTTATGTCGGTCTATGATTGGAAGCCTACTCTATGTGACTGCATCAAGGCCGGATGTGATGTTTAGTGTATGCATGTGTGCTAGATTTCAAGCCTCACCAAGAGAAAGTCATTTGAAGGCAACAAAAAGAATATTGAGGTACTTAAAGCATACACAAAATGTTGGATTGTGGTATCCCAAAGGAGCAAATTTTGAGTTGATTGGTTATTCTGACTCTGACTATGCGGGATGTAAAGTTGAGAGAAAGAGCACATCGGGCACATGTCAATTATTGGGAAGATCACTTGTGTCTTGGTCATCAAAGAAGCAAAATAGTGTAGCACTTTCAACCACCGAAGCAGAGTATATTTCAGCTGGTATTTGTTGTGCTCAATTACTTTGGATGAAGGCTACTTTGAATGATTTTGGAATCAAGTTCAAACAAGTGCCATTGCTATGTGACAATGAGAGTGCAGTAAAGCTCACCAACAACCCAGTTCAACATTCAAGAACAAAGCATATAGATGTTCGTCATCATTTCATAAGAGATCATCAACAAAAAGGGGACATTTGTATTGAGTGTGGGCACTGAAGATCAACTTGCCGATATATTCACCAAGCCACTTGATGAGAAGAGGTTTTGCAAGCTAAGGAATGAATTGAACATACTTGACTTCTCAAATATGTGTTGATGCACCCCCACAATATGACATGCCTCACCTTCGAGCAAAAGCAAGGTAAAATTGTTTGACATGTCATCCATCCTTTGCTAAGGACTTGTTTAGTGCATCTAGTCATTCCTCACATATCCTAGGCTCATTTATGAAAATAAAATGAATTTGATGCTTGTATGGTACCACTATTGCTTCTATGTTTGAAATGATCTAGTGGTAGCATATGACATGTTTGTGGGCTTGCAATCCTAGTGTTCGATCTAGAAAATGAGCTATAAGTGTTTAACTCAACATTGTCAAGATAACCCTTGAAATGAGGTGTGAAAAAGCTTGTCATTGGATCAAACCGAGTTAAATATCTTAGGCAAGTAATCTAGATTGAACCAAATTTGGGAAAATGATTCTCACATAACATGGTTTCACATACAACCTATCTAAAATTTGAGCTCACCTTTTGTGGTCATCGATGACAAAGGGGGAGAAGTAATTCAGAAAGATAGGTTTTGATAAAAGAAGGGGATCAAATTATTTTGAAGTACACAAGTAGGGGGAGCAAGCTCATAAACTTGTATGTTGCATTTGGATGTGCATTACATATGCTTGCTTGCATAGCACATTTTTTTAATACATGCTTGTGTGATGTATGCTAGTTGTAAAATTGATTGATGAAATGAAAAACTAGCATGCATAGGATGATAGTTAGATGTACCTTGCTATTTTATGTTTTTCAAGTGGTACTAGAGCCTTGTTTATAATATTGATCTCACGAGGTATCTAGTGTTTATGTTTGCAAGAGCTATCTAAGTAACCATGGTGCTAAGGATGATGTTCAAATGGCAACTCCGATTGGTATCACGCTTCAAAGGTCCATTCTTTACACCTTAGCATCATTTGGTAGTCATTGTCTCCTATGTTTCCTATCTAAGCATATGTGCAAGCTTTCAAATCCAAACTCTTAGCACATATGTAGGGGGAGCCAATGCTACCAATTCGGGTTTATGAAACTTGTCCATAACCTTTACACATGGTAAAATGCTTGGGCAAGCAACATGAACCTATTTTTTTTATTGACTATCTTTATGAAAGGTTGTCATCAATTACCAAAAAGGGGGAGATTGAAAGCCCTAGTTTGGTTTTGGATAATTGATGAAACCTATATGTACTGACCTTTGTCATGAGTGAAATATAAAGATAGGTTGGTACACACCAAGTGATGGAGCTAGATGATGGTCATGGTGATGGAGGTAACCAAAAGATGATATTCAAGTGCTCCAACTCGGAAAAGAAGAAAGAGAAAAACAAAATGGGCTCAAGGCAAAGGTATTCTTTAATAGGGCCATTTTGTTTTGCCACTCAAGACACCTAGTGGGTGTGAGTGGATTTAGGATAGATAACCGTACTATAAAGAGGGGAAATCTTTAATTGCAATGGTTATCTAGTGCCACTAAGTATGTTTCTCATTTACATATACCTAGCGCTTAGTGACGTGGTGAGCTGCATGAGAAAGCCTATAAAAAATATTTGTGAAAAGCTAATTGAAATGTCCAATTTATTTTAGAATATTTTGGTAAAATTAGCTACTTGAAAAGGTGCTGAAAATTCACAGAAGGTGAACTGCTGAAGAACTACAAGCTGCTGAAACGAGTTGGAAGTAGTAGGAATCAGTTAAAAGCAATGCACAGTTTTAACAGCAAGCAAGTGAAGGCTTTTTGCAAGAAGCTGAAAGCAGTTGCGACCAGTTGGAACTAGTTAAAATCAGTGCACAGCTCAACAGCAAGGAAGTGAAGGAAAATGCAAGAAGCTGGAAGCAGTCACAACCAGTCGCAACCAGTTAAATCCAGTGTGCAGCCCAACAGCAGGCAGGTGAAAGAGAGCTGAAAGCAGTTGCAGCTAGTTGGAACCAGTTGAAAGAATTTACAGCTGTTGTGCGCTGTCTGTCTCGTGCGTGAGAAGAAATAGGCAGGGACCATGCTTCCATATGTGCATGTGGTGAAGCTCTTGCCATAATAAATAAGAGAGAGAAAGAGAGAGATGTGATTTTACATGGCTGCATGCAAGTGTGAACACACCTTGAGAAAAGAAGGCAGCCATTGACCTATGCTAATTATAGCATGGGGTCCACTCAAGTACAAGGAGGTACTAATTTGCTTTGTTGTGCAGTTCGTCCCATTTGAAGTGGAGAAGTGGCAGGAGTGCATGCGCATGGACTGCAGGGTTGCAGCTCTTTGCCACTTGCTCATTTATTTGATGGGGCCCGTTGCTGAGAAAATTCAGAGAGCTACTCAGTGCCTGTGTTGCTGCCCATTGTGGCAAACGGTACTGTAGTTGTCCGTTGGGAGAGCTGGCTGGCCAAATAATTTAGGCCGAGCGCTCCACTTCCTTTACCTCTGTCTCGCGGATACAGAATAGGACGCTTCACTTCTTTCTTTCCAGATAACAGAGAACTCGAGCTCCCCTCTCTCATCTCTCCCAAGTGCTAATCCTACGAGAGATTTTTGAGAGGCCTGCGTGTTTGATCCAGTGAGCTCGTGAGCATCTGCTCCCTCTCCTCTCCCTCTCCTAGCTTGGTGCTCATCTGAGAGAGGATTGAGGGAAACCCTAGGTGCATTTGAAACTGCATTTTCTTGTGGCACTAGGTGATTGTTGTTATTGTGGATTTCTTATTACTCTTGGTGATTGCCGTCACCTAGAAGGTTGTGGATTTATTGATTGGTGAGGGGATTTGGTGATTGTGTCCGCCCCCAATCAAGGTGATAATTTGTGAGGGGTTCTTGGGCTTATTCCCAGGTGGAGTGCCAAAAGCCACTTTAGTGGATTGCTCGTGTCATTGAGCTACCTCACTTGTGGGTAGGTTCTTGTGGCGCCCATTTGTTGGGCTAGGTTTGTGAAACACCTATTAGCAGCCGAACCACCAAGTGTTGGTCGACACAACGGGGACTAGCGTGCCGGCAAGCACGTGAACCTCGGGAGAAAAATATTGGTGTCAATATTGTGATTGATATTCTCCCGGTGAATATATTGATATACATTGTGATTGGTTCATCCTCTACACATCGGTATAATTATCTCTCATCTCTTTACCTTATTGTAAATTAGTTGCAACTAGTATTTCCTAGTTTTAGCTAGTTGTAACTAGTTGTAAAGAGTAGTGACATAGCCTTTGTTTGTGCCTAAAGATCATAGCAATTAGAATTATTGGATAGGTGGCTTGCAACTGTTGTAGAGCTAGAGCAAAATTGCTTTATGCCTTTTGTTATATTAATCCTTTGCTCTAGTGCCTTGTATATTTTTTAAATAGACTATTCACCCCCCTCTAGCCATATTAGGACCTTTCAATGGCTTCTGGAGTCTTCTAGATGGTAGAAAATTGCGCGGTGTGTTGATATCTCTATGTAATCCTGACATGTGGGCTTTTCTTCCTTATTTCCTGATAACCCCCTGCAGAAACAGATAAACAACGAAACTCGTGGAATTCTGTCAGATCAAACCCTAATTCTAGGTGTTGATTGCATATTGGTCCTTTCTCTTGTTTATTTGATAATTAAAATTGATACTTAAGAACCGTCAACACCAACCTCATTATTCATCAAGGCCTCAAGCCATCAAGCATCAAGCGCCTTCAAGTTCATCAAGAGCCTTCTAGTTCATAGTTCTAGTTAGTTAGATTAGAAGTAGAGGAGATCTAGTTCTTCGTCGGGATCTGGAGCCCCTGGTGTTGGTCTGGAGCGCAAGAGTTCGATAATGGTTCTAGTTCTACTTTATAGTATTTCATTGTATATTAGGGAGACTTTATTCTTAATAGATTCATATGTTCTTAATTGCATTAGTCATTGTCTACTTTGATTATATGTCTAGGATAGTTGGTTTGATCTTATTGAAGTCATGTAATTGCTCGTATAGCGTTTACCTAATCGATCGTTGGGTAGATGATAGACAGTATGTAGACGTGGTGTCTAGATATCTTGTTTGTCTGTGAGTGCCCCCTGACATGTTGGGTCGTGTGGTAGTTCACGTAGGAGACAACTGTGTTGGTTCCTCTATTGTCCACCCTCCGTACGTAGGGCTAGCATAGGCGCGGTCGCGAAGGAGGTGACGGTTGCATCTTAAGACCCTCACTAGTTGATGCCTCTTTACATGTAATTATGATATAGGGTTAAGTTAATGATGATTTCTAGATGTAATTGCACTAATTAGAGTTATTCGTTGACGTAGTTATAGAATTACCTTAGATTCAACTCCCTAGTTTATCCATTGGCTAATTATTATTATGACTAGTAGATGCTCTGATGCTCATGTTTAGGAATATTAATAATTAAGGAAGTGGCTAGTTGCTAATTGACAAGTTAATTATATACCATGCATTTCTAGTGTTTCTAGTGATGACGGTAGTAAATGTCAACAAGCCGTTGTCGGGGAAGGCAAAATAAACTTAGGATATATTGATAACATATTTATGTATGAATAAAGTTATATTACCAATCAATTTCTACTCAATCAGGTACACCCTTCGTCGTTATCATTTTCTTATCTTATGCAGGGTGATGAATGAATGGTTTTGCTCTTCCAAGAAACTATATTGAAGATCCAGAGAAACTCCTTAGGAAGAAGAAGTTTGTAGAAGCAAGGGATAAATTTGAATCACCATCAAGAACACCCTCTGCTACTCAAGCTAGCTCTTTAGAGGAGCCAGCTCCAATATTGGAAGAAGAATTTGAAGAACAAGCAGAAGAGTTAGGAGGAAACCTAGCTCCTGTGTTTGAAGACATGGCTAAGAAGACACTGCGAGAGTTCTCTACCCCAACAACAGCAAACATCCAGACTGGACCAGCAGTCAACACTGGGGAGAATGGATTTGAGCTCAAGCCTGCTCTCATCACCATGGTTCAAGCCAGACAATTCTGTGGAAAAGCTCATGAAGATGCAAGTGCACATTTACAACACTTCTTAGAGATCTGTAGCACCTTCACGACCAGAGGAGTACCAAAGGATACTATTTTACTCCGTCTTTTCCCGTTCTCATCATTGGGGAAAGCCAAGCAGTGGTTCTACACCAACAAAGACAAACACAATACATGGGACCTTTTGCTCGACCGCTTTCCTGGCAAAATTCTTTCCTATAGCCAAGACTAATGCTCTGCGTGGGAAGATTTCAAGTTTCCAACAACAACATGATGAATCATTCACTGAAGCATGGGAAAGATTCTAGAATTATATTGAAGACTATCCTCATCATGGAATAGAGGAGTGGCTGTTAATGCAGACTTTCTATCACGGTCTTATCTCTAGTACCCGTGAGTCTATTGATGCTGCAGCTGGGGGAGCTTTCCTATCACTTAAGCTCTCAGATGCTAAAGCACTTGTTCAGAAGATGGCCTCAAACTCTACATGCAATGAAGAACATACCCAATCTAGGAAGAAAGGAGGAGGAATCCATCATCTCAAGGAAGGTGACATGGTCACTGCCAAGCTAGACCTCATTATGAAGAAGCTCGACATAGAGAAGAAGGAAGTCATGCACATCAATGATTCCCATATGACATGTGAAGGATGTGGAGACTTTGGGCACTTAGCTACCAGTTGCCCTACACTATAAGAGGATGTGAACTTCATCAATAACAATGTCACACCCATATTTTAAGAACAAAATAGGATGCATAAAAGACTCATATGTGCCCCAGAAACAGTCGCACACATAAGTTGACAAATATTGAATGTACCATTGCAGTGTTTATTACATAGCAGAACATAATAAATCACATAGTCTTACACAACCATAATAATAATATTAAACAACGCTCTCGACGGAAGCACCACACAGGGACACAGTTGACTGGTTGACTCCAAGCCTAATACTCATAACGGTAGTCCTCATTCCAAGCATCATCATTTGCATAACCTGGGGTGTTGGTAAATTGCAAGAGTGAGCACATGTCATACTTAACAAGTATAACCAGGGGTTCATGAGGCTCAAATAGATGACACTGGTTTGACTGCATTTAGCTTTTAATAGTGGATAGCATGTTCATAAATAGATAACAAATGTCAAGGTAGCATTAATAATCCATTAATCACATGATCAAGTAGTAAGCATAATTAATTCATAGCATAAACGATAATCCAATGAACATAACAACTTAACAAGCTCATCGTCGTCGATGTAAGAACCCCCAAGGCCGCTCTTAACCGTGAGCATGGCTTTTTAACACTCTGCAGAGGTTGTACATCTTTACCCATGAGTCATGATTTACCCTTTCGCCCGAGGTGATCAGCCTCTTAACCCACTCCCAAGGAAGGTCGGCAGAGATCACTATGAAGTCTTTCAGAAGTTCATCTAACATGTTAGGGCCGCAAGGTTTCCTTCGCGCACACATATAGAGCCCCCTTCCGATGGCACAATGACTCGCAGCCTATACACATACATACAAAGGCCACACTATACCCAAAACGGTTTAGCCCCTCTAGCGCCCTTTCGGGTAACCTCTAACCAGCTAGAAAAGGTCTTCATACTGAGCTAAAGCCAGAGCCATTATAGCCCTCATGGTTGCACTGTTGTCCCGGTGATCACTTACAGACAAGATCTCATATAGTTATTTGTCATCTTTTAACGTTCATTGCATACCTATTAATCATCTTACAAAATCATGGATTATATCAAGCACTAGCACATCTACACTAAATGTATATCAAGTAGGTAGCAAGGAATACGGGTAATCATCTATGATTTTGCTAAGGTCGACAAAGTGGAAGCATGCATATGATATATATGTGTACTTATAAGTGAATAGGTAACAAAGATGATCCCAAGTTATAATTGCCTTGATCAAAGCTCTGTTGAGCCTGCTGCTGGTCTTCAAAAGATTGACCTTGATCACCAACGTATCGCTCACCGTCTAAACTCGATCATCAATCAACAACACGCAATCCAATGTAGACAATCATACAAGAAGCAAACAAACTATAATTAGAACAATACACCAAACAGTGGTAAAACAAGATAAAAGTTTATTCAAATATTCTACGCAGCGCTACGATCACACAAACGTAAAGTTCACGAAAATCAGAATTAAAACGTAGAAGATATGAATTTTCCAATATTTCCTATAGATAAATAATTAATTAAATGTTACTGCGAAAATAAAAAGTTTCAAAACAGAGAATTAATACTTCTAACATGTATAGCTCGTAAATATGAATCTAACGAAATTTGAATGGACCAAAACGGATTTAAAATGAGCATTTTATGTCCAAAATACTTTCAGTGGCAATTCTGTAAATAACTGAAAACGTATTTCAACTTAGCTTTCGGAAACGGGAAAACGTATTTTCCTGAGTACGCTGAGGGACTTCAAAAATCTCAGGGGCTCTTTAACAAAAACTCCAGCGAAACGTTATCTTCTAATCAGGGCGCTTGGTTTTGGATCCTACGGCCGAGATTCGCTTCGGGGGGAAAGCAAGCGGCGGCCGGCCGGCTTCCAGGGCTCCGGCACGGCGGCGCCATTGCCGCAGCCTGGGAGCTCGCCGGTGATTGCCGATCTCGTGAATTCCTGCGCCAAAAATCGAACCGAGCACATGGGGAGGAAGAGACGCTCATCGCGGACTCGTCTAGGGTGGTTTCTCGGGTCGGGAGGGGACTGAGACGGCCGGGCGTGTGTCGCGGCGGAGGAAATCTCCGGTGAAGACCCAAACTCGACGCAACCAGTGGCTTGGGCACGATTTAAGCGGGTAGATGGGAAAACCGAGACGCGGGGCTTCACTAGGAACTTTATAGGGTTCAGATACGCAGATTGGCAAGGGATCCCAAGGAAACCGGGATTTCTCTGCCCGTTCGGTGGAGTCTCCCGTTCAGCTACGGTGGAGAAGAAAGGAAGGAGAAGGAGTCGGCTGATGGGTGGGGCCGTGCTGTCGGTGGGAGAAGGGGGCGGGGCCCGGTCACCAGAGTCTGCGAAGGAGTGCGCGCGCGGCTTTGGCCACTGGGCTGTTCCCGGGCCGCGAGGGGAGATGGGCCGCGCTAGAGGGGGAAGAGAAGGGGGGAGAGGGGAGCTGGGCCGGGGAAGGGGATTGGGCCTAGGGGGTTGGCTGGGGTTTTCTTTTCTTTTCTCTTTTTTTTCTTTCTTTTATTTTCCAAAGTATTTTCACAAGTGAATTTGAACCCTTTTTAAAAGAATTAGACCACAACACGTAGCACAAAAATAATTATGCTCCGACATGAATGCACAATCAAGGTTATTAAACCTATGATGAATTTTATTTTCCACCAAAAATTATTTAAGTACTAAATTTAAATGCTCACAAAAAATACTTATTTAAATCAAATTAATTCCTGTTAATTAAAAAGCAAATTTTTGGGTGTTACAAACAACTATCATCCTCAGCAAAATCAAGGATGGAATCAGCAACCTCGACAAAGTAATTACCAAGGTAATAATTTTAATAATAATTTTCTGCCTTTAAGAGAATTAGTTGCTAACAATCCAAACTGCTAGATCAAATGACTAGGAAACTAGCATCAAATGATAAAACTTTGGAAAACATACATACTAGGATGGATACATTTGCTTCTGCTATAAAGAATCAACATAGTTTCAATAAAATGCTAGAACCATAGTTAGCACAATTAGCTCCTATTGTTCCTCCATTAGAAAAAGGCAAGATTCTAGGCCAACCAGAAGATTTAGAAACTGCTAACCTTGTTGATATTCGTAATGCAACCTAATGTTATATTGAGCCTATAGATGTATAGTGGATTGACCACTCTCTATCAGAGAAGATGGGAGACCCTGGAAGACCTATCATTCCTATCTCTATAGGATGCCACAGCTTTTTTGGCGCAAGTGTCAACATCATGCCCAAGGTAATTTATGAGAAAATATTAAATGATTCCTTGTTGTACACAAATATGTGTTTGCAGCTTGCAGATCAGTCCATTTGCTACCCCGAGGGAGTATTAGAAGAATTTGTCATTAGAGTGGGGCAATCATATGTCCCAGTTGACTTTGTGGTCATGGAGACAGGAGTAGATGAGAAGGCACCAATCATTTTAGGAAGACCATTCTTATGCACAACAAAAGCCATCGTCTATGCGGAGCATGCCAAGATTGTCCTATCCATCCAGGACAAGAAGGAGAGATTTGCATTCAAGAACTGTGTCCTGAAAGCTCCTGCAGCCCCGAAGCAATTCTACCAACAAGGAAAGCAAGAACAGCAATCAGTATTGAAGAAGAAGAACAACAATAGAAGATGGAGGAAGACCAAGCAAGCAGAAACAGCTCAATTGATCACCGCTCTCAACACTGAAAATGATCATAAGCTACCCAAGCCATACCCGACCAAGAGAGGTGATCTAGGAGTTCCAATCATTGAGTGCACAATCAACAACACCACCTTCCCTTACACCGTCTGCGACACTAGATCAGGCTGCAACGTAATGCCGAAACAGATATGCGATGAATTATTTGATTTACCTTTATACCCAACATATATTCAGTTGTAGATGGCGGCTCAATCATTAAGGTTCCCAAAAGGAATGGTCAAGGATGTAATGGTAAGACGATGAGATCCCGATCCTCCTGGGAAGACCGTTCCTCTACACAGTCAAAGCCAACATCTACATCGGATCAGGACATGCCCTCTTCAACCTACCTGCCGGAAAGGTACGCTGTCAATTTAGAACATTATGTAACCGAGCAAACTAGGAAGGAACACAACAGGAAAAGATGCCAAGCCCGCCGTCAGGCTACCCGGCCTCACAGTAGATGGGAAGACTTTCCTAGCAAGATTGTGAAATATGAAGATTGCTTCACGGAGGAAGAAGTGAACACGCAAGCACCCCGATGGAGTGAGTGGGCCGCAGAAGCTGAAAGGATGGACCAGATCACCAAGAAAGAAAGAAAGGAGATCCTAGCCCGATTAGAATCCTGGAAGAAAGAGAACAGACCTCAAGAATTGGAACTAGTGAAGGAAGAAGTAAAAGAAACAGAAGCAAGATGGGAGGAAGACGCACGTACCGTATCACCGCAAGACAGGGAGTTGACTGAGGTTACCAGAGACAATAAACCCACTGAGTAAGTTCTCTCCACTATCCAAGTCGTGTCGGCAGACTTTAAATTCCATACCCTAGCCATAAGGTCACAGTGGTAGTTATCTAGTTAAATTAGCATGCATTAGTAATTTTACTTTAATACTCTTAGTAGCATATTTATTTCTCTTACATATTAATACAAAAATACAAACAAATATTTACTACTTTAATTATTGCATCATAAATACCAAAGCCCCATGTGAATAAACTTAGGGTAGCCCCTTAGGAATATTTACTGTGGTGGCATAATATATATATATATATAGCATTCATATTTAATTTCTGCATCATAAATAGAAAAATTCAAAAAGATGATAAATATGAAATCCTGCTTAAATCAGACAACATTAAAATTAGCTCATAAGAATAATCAATTGCTCATTGGCTGACCGCTAACCCATTATTAAATACAAGCCTCGAGTTTGGTTTTCTTGTTAGAGTATGACTATGTAGGAATAACATCATAACAAGGAGAGAGTCTATCGGTTGCACCCACCAGGTTTGCCACTGGCTAGCTCGCTCTGAAGGACATCAACACCAAGTATTGCAAACATCCAGCTTGGGGGAGGAGCATCCTCTAGTTATCAGGTAATTATACCTAAGCGATTATCGAGTCTATATAGTCATAAAAATACCAAATATATGTGGGCACATGAAGGTCCACAAGTCATAGAGCCTTTTGTGAGTTCATAATTAGTTAAGTAATAGAGTCTGTTTAGAGTCGGTCTAAACTAGAGCTAAATAAAAATTGATGAACATTTAAATTTTTGGAAATGATGAATAGTTGCTCTATTCTTTACAAGTACCTAGATTTCGACAACAGATTTTCTCGAGTTTTAGACATTACTATTTTAATTTGAAGATTTACTCTAAACCTACAATTTATGGAGGCATAAGCTTGAGCTAAGTCTAGGTAGTTGGTTGATATGATCATTGAAAGTCTGAGTTGCTATTTATCTTATTCCTAGCATTACTAAGTTCTGGAGATTTATTTTGAAAATCTAAAACCCACATGATGAGCTCTTGTATGACAAAGTGTTAATTCCTACCAAAGCCATATAATACACATTTAGAGTTAGGAAGACATTTGCACATTTATGCTGCTTGCTCTACATTGAGTTTAGTCAACCTTTGTCATATACCTTATGAGAGTCTTGTCATGCTTTCTAAATCAAGATCACATACACACTCCAGTTCATATATGCAGAATTCCTACACTAGGAATAAACACCAATAATCAACCTATAGGATAACCCTTGTCTTTAATGTTCAAAGTTCTTGTTATTATCTCTTTTATCATTTATTGTATTCAAAGGATACATGTGGCTATGCAAAAATATAAAAGAAGAAAAGGAAGTAAAAGATGGACAAGTGTCCCAATAATTAAAACAATGGGTACTAGATGCCTGCCTCCCTATTAAAAAAATAATAAAAAAAATAAAGATAGCCCATGTCTTTGCTGAAAAGTCTCAATAGAGAGTTATTCCCAAAGAAATATAAATTAGCCACAAATACACCTATCCACCATATTCCATACACACGCACACCTTAGTTTGATTTTATGCCTCGACTCTCTTTGGATCCATTAGTTGACTTTACAATACAGGCATTGCAAGTAAGCTTATCCCTATTGTTAGCACTTCTATAAGCTCCACCATATATATCTTTAGCTATAGGAGGTATAAATGCCTCAAGAGAGAACCATAAAAACCACATATATTGAGAGACTTGAGGGTGTCATATAATTAAGCTCTGAGTTTTATTCTGAAAAACTTATAAAAAACTCCAGAATAATGTTTTTGCAAGAATTTGAGACATAGTGCTTGACCTGATTGTTCTGTCTTCTGATTGCTCAAGACTCATGCAAAAGCTATAAATCCCCATGGTTAAAGGTAAAATGGGTAAGTTTGAGGATTAGAGCAAGTATTGACTAATCCGGAGGAGAATCTTTGTTTGGGAGCATGTGTACTTGGAAAAGAATAAAAACATTATAACAACTCAATACATATATTGCTTAGGCTCAGTTTGCCAAGGGACTGGCAAAAGGTAAGCTTGGGGAGTTGTTGACGGTCGATAATGTCAACTTTTATTATAACTTTAAACCTAAAGGAGAACATGAATACACACTAGTATAGGGTTTAAACTAACAATTTCCACGAGTTTTGTATATTCTGTATTTTCCAGGGTGAATTTCAGGAAAGCTGCAAAATAGGGACTCTAATGCAAATCAAACATGGAAACGTATCCGTCACGGGAAACAGTGTGAGAGGGTTTAGGAATACTCTAGAAGACACCCGACGCGAGGGGAGGACCAGCCGCCACCAGGTGGGGCCGGCCGGCCCCACCCTAGCGCCGGCCGGCGCCCCCCTCTAGGGTTTGGTGCCCCCCTTCCGAAAGCTTCCTCCGCCACCTTTGAGGAGTCATCTCGGCCCTTGGTTAAGTCGGTTTGATCCGACGACGCGCGCGACTCCCACCGGACTATAAATACATGGGCAGACCCCCCTAGAGACAACAACCAACCTCATTATTCATCAAGGCCTCAAGCCATCAAGCATCAAGCGCCTTCAAGTTCATCAAGAGCCTTCTAGTTCATAGTTCTAGTTAGTTAGATTAGAAGTAGAGGAGATCTAGTTCTTCATCGGGATCTGGAGCCCCTAGCATTGGTCTAGAGCGCAAGAGTTCGGTAATAGTTCTAGTACTACTTTATAGTATTTCATTGTATATTAGGGAGACTTTATTCTTAATAGATTCATATGTTCTTAATTGCATTAGTCATTGTCTACTTTGATTATATATGTCTAGGATAGTTGGTTTGATCTTATTGAAGTCATGTAATTGCTCGTATAGCGTTTACCTAATCGATCGTTGGGTAGATGATAGACAGTATGTAGACGTGGTGTCTAGATATCTTGTTTGTCTGTGAGTGCCCCCTGACATGTCGGGTCGTGTGGTAGTTCACGTAGGAGACAGCTGCGTTGGTTCCTTTGTTGTCCACCCTCCGTACGTAGGGCTAGCATAGGTGCGGTCGCGAAGGAGGTGACGGTTGCATCTTAAGACCCTCACTAGTTGATGCCTCTTTACATGTAATTATGATATAGGGTTAAGTTAACGATGATTTCTAGATGTAATTACACTAATTAGAGTTATTCGTTGACGTAGTTATAGAATTACCTTAGACTCAACTCCCTAGTTTATCCATTGGCTAATTATTATTATGACTAGTAGATGCTCTGATGATTATCCTTATTTATGATACTTGATGATTATGCTATCACTATTATTTATCTATATTTTTCTTGTGGCCTCTTCCTGTTATGAGTACATTATAGGAATTAGGTAATATCAGTTATTCATTCCTATCAATATAATAGAATATAGTTTAACCCTTAGCCTTCCCAGTGGTATAAATATAAATCGTCAACCTGGATACTTCCCTAGGTAAAATGCTACAACAGTATAATTATCTGTCTGCTTGCAGAACACATTTAGTTTACAATTATATTCATATCTTTTACTTCTGCCTAGTCACAATAGTATATATGAATCTATAAATTCCTAGCAATATAATTAGGGATGACAACCTACTTCATGTTTAGGAATATTATAATAATTAAGGAAGTGGCTAGTTGCTAATTGACAAGTTAATTATATACCGTGTATTTTCTGGTGCTGTTACTAGGAGTAGGGTTTATCTCTGTTTTTATTGATGATGGTAGTAAATGTCAACACTAGTCAGCATCAGAGAAGGCGCTTATCATCATCGACGTACACTTTCTGATCTTAAAGCCCACGCCACATGTACCTTTCACATATCTCAAAATCCTTTTGACTCCAATGAACCGTTGTGGGGGAGTGCAAGAATTGACAAACTTTGTTCACCGCATAAGATAAATCAGGACAAGTAAGTGTAAGGTATTGCAATGCTCCCACCATGCTATGATATCTGGTGGAGTCTTCTGGGCTGAGTTGAGTACCTTGTGTCACACTGAGCTTCCCCGAAGTAGACAGGGGAGTGTCAATGGGATTGCAGTGCTTCATGCCTGCCTTGTTAAGAATTTCATAGTCATATCTCTATTGAGACAGTAACAAGTCGTCCGCTGATCTCTTGACTTCAATCCCAAGAAAGTAGTGCAAGTCACCAAGATCCTTCAAGGCAAAATCATCTTTCAAGTCCTTCAATAGTGCATCTGTAGCATCCTGGGAAGAGCTTGCTACTATAATGTCATCGACATACACCAACACAAACAATGTATGCCCATTCTTGTTATAATAAAACAATGATGTATCTGCTTTTGATGACTTGAACCCCAACTGTTCTAATTTTCCATAGAGTCTAGCATACCAAGCCCTTGGTGCCTGTTTGAGTCCATACAGGGCCTTGTCCAATTTGCATACATAGCTAGGATGCACTTTGTCTATGTACCCAAGTGGTTGCTGCATATAAACTTCTTCTTCTAAGACACCATGAAGGAAGGCATTCTGAACGTCCAACTGACGAAGCGACCATCCCTTAGAGACAATAATAGACAAAATGAGATGAATAGTTGCAGATTTAACCACTGGGCTAAAGGTGTCTTCATAGTCAATCCCATATTGTTGCTTATATCCTTTAGCTACTAACTGAGCTTTATACCTATCAATGGTACCATTTGCTTTCCTCTTGACTTTGTAAACCCATTTGTAGCCAATGATATTGCACCCTTTTGGACATGGTACAAGATGCCATGTTCTGTTGCGCAAGAGCGCCTAATGTTCATTGTTCATAGCTGAAACCCAATTGGAATTGCTTAGAGCTTCAGGGGTTGATTTGGAAGTGGAGTTGCACCATCGAACTGTGCCATCTGTATACACTTTTGGTTTGCTAATTCCCTGTTGAGCACGAGTAACAGGATGAGTTGGACCATTACTTGCAGGACTAGTTGAGGATGTCATAGATGAACCAGACGAACCAGAAGTCGAAGCAGAGGTTCTAGTGGCAGTAGTTGCCCCCAAACTAGGCTGAGATGGCATTGAACTTGGCGTAGAAGATCCGTCAGCAGTGGGACCGCTGAGTGCCCCCATCGGAGATGACAGGGAGATAGGTGCATGCGACATAGTAGATCCTGGTGAGGCAACAGAAACAGGTGATCTGCCTACATGTCATCCGGTTGGCGTTGTCACAGTATCAGGATCAGGGCGCGTGTCCTGACTGTCCCGAGAGTGGGGACACATAAAATGATGCATGTTTGCAGGGAAACTTTCACCATTTTCACCATCGTTCCCCCTTGCATCACAAACACTTCGAGCATAGCTGCTAGGAGTATTAGTAGGTAAAATAGATGCATCATTGTCATGTATATATGCATCACCATAAGTGCTATTAGGATTGAGTAAAGATTCAGAAAGGAGGGTGATCTCTGAACGGAGACGTGCACCAGCATTAGGATGAAGA
Organism: Sorghum bicolor; assembly: GCF_000003195.3. Lineage (NCBI taxonomy): Eukaryota > Viridiplantae > Streptophyta > Magnoliopsida > Poales > Poaceae > Sorghum > Sorghum bicolor. The sequence goes on along the minus strand of NC_012876.2, from coordinate 37,267,208 downwards.
TCAACGAAAGGAAACACATGCTCGTCAAAGACGACGTCCTGAGACACATATATACTTCCTTCTGAGGGATCCAAGCACTTGAACCCTTTGTGAATGTTGCTATAACCAAAGAAAACACACCGTTTCGAGCGGAACAGAAGCTTCTGGGAATTGTATGGCCTCAAGTTTGGCCAAACAACACATCCAAAAGTCTGCAAGAAACTATAGTCAAGCTGCTTACCATACAATTGCTCAAAAGGAGGTTCATTTTGTATGACACGAGAAGGAAGACGATCAATGAGGAATACAACTGTAAGAAATGCCTCATCCCAATATTTTAGAGGAATACTAGCATGGGCAAGGAGGGTTAAGCCCATCTCAACGATGTGTCTATGTTTGCGTTCAGCAGCTCCATTCTGTTGGTGTGTGTGAGGGCAGGAAACACGATGAACAATGCCAATGCGTGAGAAGAAAGAGTGAAGCGATTGATACTCTCCTCCCAGTTAGCCTTGATGGCAAGTATTTTTTTGTTGAATTAGCGTTCAACGAGCTGCTAAAAATTGTGGAAACACTGAAATACTTCTGATTTGTGGCGCAAAAGATAAATCCACACAAATTTACTATGATCATCAATAAAACTCACATAATATGTGTGGCGGCCAACAGAGGTAGGCGCCGGCCCCCACACATCAGAGTACATGAGTTGCATAGGTTCGGAGGAAATAACAATAGAATGAGCATAAGGCAATTGATGAATCTTGCCTTGCTGGCATGCGTCACAAACATGTTTATTTGACATGCTAGAAACAGGAAGCATATGGCGACTAATGACGTGCTGGACTACGGGAGTGGAAGCATGCCCTAGTCTGGAGTGCCATAGAGCACCGGATGGTTTGACGACTGTGAGTGCTTGCTTATTCGAAGGCTTCAACGGATAGAGCTCGTTCTCACATCTGCCGCTGAGAATGGTTCTCCTTTTTTGCAGATCCTTGATAAAGAAATGATGTGGATGAAATTCAAGATAAGCATTATTGTCACAGGCTAAGCGATTTACAGAAACTAAATTCTTTCGAGTTTGTGGAACATGCAGTATATTTTTAGATGAATTTGACCATTAGGGGAATGCACAACACTATGACCAATATGATCTATTTTCATACCTGATCCGTTGGTAGCATGGACTTGATCACCACCGTTGTATTTGTCATGGAAGGTCATCTTCTCAAGTTCCCCGGTGATGTAGTCCATCGCTCCTGAGTCGATGTACCAGTTTGTGTCAACTCCATAGGAGTTAGTCATAGCCGATGCACACTTCTGTGGCGGTCCAGTCCAGGAATAATCGAATCGTTTGAAACAATTCATCACAAGATGCCCTTCTCTACCACATTGTTGACAGAAGACGCCTTGTTAAAAGGGGACACGCTCGACACCACTATTGTGCCCAGAGCCACCACGACCATTGCGTGCCGCCATTGCCGCCGTTGCGTCCTCCACCACCACGGCCACGAGATCCACTGTTGCCGCTGCTGCGACCACCACCGTCATTCCGCATGTTGATGCGATTCTCATGGCTGATCAGTTGTGTATACAGCTCGATGAGAGAGAGAGGCTCCTTTTGCACCGCCACAGCAGTGACGACAGGATCAAAATCACGATCTAGACCCGTCAAGATGTAGGAGATTAGCTCCTCATCCTCGATATTCTTCCTAGTCGACAACATATCGTTAGCAAGCCCTTTCATCTTGGCATAATAGTCACTGACAGATGAGGAGCCATTGGACACGGTGGCAAGAGCCATCCACGTGGCGATCACACGTGCTCTGGATTGAGACGCGAACATGCCTTCAATTGCAGCCCAAGCCGCAGATGCTGTCACCTTGGAGGACACATGCCCAAGGATCTCCTTGGACAGCGAATTCAGCAGGTAGCTCAGAACCTCCTAATCTTTGGCCACTCATACTTCGTACTCCAGATTGGATATCGGCGGCTCCTTGTCATCAGCCGTTTTGGGGGCGAGGAATTCCGATGGACACCAGATTGTCCTTGCAGCCTGAGCAGCCTTGATTGCTGAGGACACCTTTCTAAGATTGGTAGTTGTGGCGCGTGAGTTTCTCGGTCACCGGGATGAACATGAGACCGAGAAACACCGATGCAGCTTGTGCAGAAGAGGAAGGAAGCGCCATGGGAGATTTCCTTGAGGAGACTGGCTCGTGATACCATGAAAAAAGGAATAGGTTAACAAGGAGTAACTCTCAGGTTCCTTGGCTGCGTGTTTATATTGCTCAGGAACAGCCCCTGAGGTGGCATATACATCATGTTATTACAATAGAGTTAGATCAAGATTACACCATAGATATCCTAACAAACTATCTTATAAGCTAGCCAATATCATGATCTAGTGTTGTTACAAATGACGGGGTGCATGGCCCCCTCGATAACATGCATGGCCCCCTCGATAACAAACCTTATCTTCTGATACACATCAATGAAAATGCACAGACACATGAGTGATATCTATATACGACCATTGATCACAGTGTCCAACTTCAAGGTGATAAACACTTGGAACCGGCAAATAGGGCTATTCAGGATCCAATACATTAACATCATATACAGCTCCTTTGCCTAGTGACACCTAAATCCTCCTTGTACAGAGCTAAAATATAATCATATAACAACTATTAACAGACAAGTATTTTTCTAAGATCAAAATGAGGCACGAAGCAGACAAACAACTCCCATTTATAGTTTGGTTTCAATACTATAACCTTTACTTCTAATGGAATGTATTCTGAGCGATCTAGCTAGCGGCAAGTAACCACACCCACTTCTTCCCCTGTAAAGCAAATATAGTCGTAAGTAAAAATATTGTCTCTCACTTGAGCCCCATTTGAGCAAAGCTTTTTCTGCACACAATGGAGGAGCAAGCAGGCCGACATCATAGATCATTGCCTTCTTACCATCATTCAAAAACATAACTGAGATGGATATGGTCCGGCTTGATAGATAATATGCACAAACCACAGTATTAAAGACAACATGGTAGTGTAACTAATATGAAAATAGCAACTTCTGAAGATTAAAGATACAATTTGGTGATCATCATAAAAAATGAATGGTCCATTCTCATGGAAAAATAACCTGAATTGAAGATTGACGAACTCACCTAAGATTGTGTCTATTGTAGTAAATACTTTCATATTCCATCCATGTGGCACAAACATCATGGGCATGTCATTTCACTGAACATCCATGCATGAAACCATTCATGAGCTGCACACTAAAAAGAAAGATGGGGTCATCTTCAAAATTGACTTTGAAAAGGCATACGACAAAGTAAATTGGAATTTCTTGCTGCAAACTCTAAGAATGAAAGGATTTTCACAAAAATGGTGCGAATGGATTCAACACTTCACGCAAGGCGGAAATGTTAATATTAAAGTTAATGAACAGCTAGGACGTTACTTTCAAACAAAAAAGGGTTTGAGGCAGGGTGACCCCATGTCACCAATTCTATTTAATATAGTGGTTGACATGTTGGCTATATTTATTGCCAGAGAAAAAGATGCAGGGCAAGTACAAGGGGTTATTCCTCACCTTATTTAGGATGGTTTATCCGTACTTCAATATGCGGATGATACGGTAATCTTTATGAGCCATGATGTTGAAAAAGCTCTCAATATGAAACTATTACTAAGGACTTTTGAACAACTATCTGGCTTAAAGATAAATTTTCACAAAAGCGAGGTCTTCTGTTTTGGCCGAGCAAAAGATCATGAAGCATTCTATTCGCAATTATTCGGGTGTGTGGTTGAAAAATACCCCTTCCATTACTTGGGCCTACCTATGTATTTTAGAAAATTATTTAACAAAGACTGGAAAATCATTGAACAACGAATCGAAAAACGCCTTAGTAGTTGGAAAGGCAAAATGCTCACGTCCGGTGGCAGGTTAGTACTCATAAACTCGGTGCTTTCAAGTTTACCGATGTTTATGATGTCTTTCTTTGAACTACCAAAAGGGGTACTACAAAAGATTGATTGTTTTAGGTCACGCTTTTTTTGGCAGAACGATCAACATAAAAAGAAGTACAGACTAGTCAAATGGGAAATTTTGTGCCAACCAAGAGACCAGGGAGGGTTGGGTATCCAAAACCTGGAGATTCAAAACAAGTGCTTGCTTAGTAAATGGTTATTTAAATTATTAAATGAAGATGGTTTGTGGCAAGAGTTGTTAAGAAATAAATATATTAAAGACAAAACTCTAGGCAGCTGTCAAAAGAAACCCATGGATTCGCACTTCTGGAAAAGTCTGATGAATGTAAAAGATTGTTTCCTAGGTTTAGGACATTTTAATGTCAAAGATGGTACACAAACTAGATTTTGGTCTGACACGTGGCTAGGAAATAAACCACTCAAGGATAGGATCCCTGCATTGTTTATATTGTGAGAAGACAACAAGATTCTATTGCGTCGGTGTTGAGTTCACCTGATATGAACATCTCTTTCAGAAGGAATTTGATGGGTAGGAATTTAGAAAACTGGCAGCGAATTGTTGCTTCTCTACAACATGTTAATATAATGCAGGAACGAGATGTTTTTGTATGGAACCTAAAAGCGTCAGGTATCTTCACAGTCAAGTCTATGTATGTTGTTTTAATCAACAACGGGGAGCGAGTTTCACAAGATATTTGGCAAACAAAGTTACCAATGAAGATAAAAATCTTTATGTGGTACTTAAAGAGAGGAGTAATCCTAACTAAAGATAATTTAGCTAGGAGGAATTGGCATGGAGACAAATTGTGTTGTTTATGTCATCTTCCTGAAACAATTCAACATCCTTTGATTGCTACTATGCCAAGTTTTTGTGGCGCGCTATTCATATTCTTTATGGAATTGTTCCGCCCACTAGTATCGATGTTTTGTTTGATTCGTGGTCGAAACAAGGGAATAAAATTTAAACATGTTGTTATTAATAGCAGCATCAGCCTTACTGTGGGCACTGTGGATATCACGGAATGAAATAGTTTTTGATAAATGCAAACCTAAATCTCTTTTGTAGATACTCTTCAGAGGAACTCACTGGCTGCGACAATGGGCGAGCTTACAACGGGTTGAAGGCCTGAAGGAGCAACTCGTTTCAGTAGCAGTTCACCTAGAGACGTCGTCGTTAGCATTTTTTAGTTCCAACGGATGGCTTGCACACAGTCATGTTGGTTACATTTAGTCAAAACCTTTTTTCTCTTTCCAGTGGTCGTTTGTCGGACTGTTTTGTTTTGTTCAGTCGAACTTGGTTCAGTCGGTCCTTGTAATTTTTGGCCTGATTCTATCCGCGGATAGATGAAGCCGGATTTTATCCTTTATCTAAAAAAAATGAGACATGCAGCTTGCACGAACCAGAGCTTCATACAGTCATCCTCTCCTTTTCTCTCAGCCAATTAGAGCACACCACCTATGTTTTCTTCCTCTCTGATCCTTCTCAATGTGTCAAACTACTCAAATAATTTTCCACTAAACTGTATGTTCCAAAACTTGGATCAGTATAAGCATTATTTGCTTTCATCAGGCATGTATATTGACCTGAATCAAAAAATAAATTTACATCCTCAATCTGAACACAAAGAGCAGACAAAGAGAAATTTTAGTTCAAAAGCAGCACCCTTGCTCTCACCACTTGGAAGATCTGCAATGTCTCAAAAATTCAAGTATTAGTATTAACAAAGATAGGCGGACATCATTTTTCTTGAAGGGGATAGGCCAGACATCAGTCGACCACACCTATGCACAAAAACAAATGATGTCTGGCCTCTGCCATCGGGATGCTACACTGGCTCTGCTGCCGGGAAGGTGGCCTCGGGGCATGTGTGGGTGGTTGAAAGCCCAAGTTTGGTTTTGGTAATTAATGACATCAAGTTGCTAATGCCTTCTGTTTAAGTGATTTGAGTTAGGCATAGCAACACATGTGATGAAGGTGCATGGTGGCATGGAAAGGTGGCCACATGATCACAAAGGGATGAAGCATGAAGTGGAGATCATGGTGATAGACGAGGAGCAAAGTTATCAAGGCAAAGGTATAAACATAGGGTTTTACTTTTGACTGGTCTAAGATGAGTAGAGAAATGATTGACCGGGTTTAGGATAGATAGCCGACTATCAAGAGGGGAAATCACGGTCATCTCTCGAATCAAGTGCTACTAGGTCCATATCTTGAGCATATGCATTAGGATCTAGTAAAGTGCTAACTTAACTCCTTTGGTGAAAATGTTTGTGAAAAGCTAACACACTTGCACTTTGGTGGTGGACACTTGTTGGTGTTAGCACTTTTACAAAGGAGGTGGAGTTCCTAGGGTTGAGAGGGGTGTGGGTTCCTCTCTCCCGGCGCTTTTGAGAAAAATAAGTGTATATTTTCTATTGCGCCGGTGGGAAATTTGGAGAAGTTGCGGGAGTGTTTTCTCAGTGAGAAACACTCACCGGACGCTGAGTGTGGAGGCACCGGACGCTAGCCTCAGAGTCCGGTGTGCTTGACCCTGCTAGGGTGGAGCACCGGACGCACTCTGAGAGCGTCCGGTGGTTAGCGTCCGGTGTGAGGGGTTTTTGCAACCCTCTCTATGCACGAGTCCGGTGCTCCGTCCGGTGCCTAGCGTCCGGTGAGGTCGCGAGTTTGACAAACTCTCTGCGCATGAGTCCGGTGTGCACCGGACACGTCCGGTGTGGACTTGTAGAGCGTCCGGTGTGTTGCAGGTAGCCGTTAGAAACTGACACGCGAGATTCAAGAGCGACACGTGGTCAACTCCAGTGCACCGGACGCAGGGGGTCGAGCGTCCGGTGCTCACTTAGTAGCGTCCGGTGCTCCCGTTTTCAGCCCAGTGAAAGTGGCCAACGGCTAGTTTCTTTGAGAGGCTTATAAATAGAAGGTGGCCGACTTTGGGAGGTTAACTCTTGCACATTTGATTACTTGAGACATACATTGAGCTAGAGAACACTCCCTCCACTCATCTCCTTGCTTGTTTGCTCATCCTAGTGAGATTGAGTGAGATTCAAGTGCATTGCTTTGAGAGTTGCATTTAGTGGCACTTGATTCTTGAGTTTGCTGCGGATTTCTTGTTACTCTTGGGTGTTTCCCGACGCCCTAGACGGCTTCGAGCAGCGGTGGTGTTGAGCTCGTGATTGGAGATTGTTTCGAGCCTCACCAAGTGATTTGTGAGGGGTCCTTGAGCCTTCCCCGCGGGAGATCGTAATTGGCTACTCTAGTGGATTGCTCGTGGCTTGGAGGATCCCCATCTTGTGAGTGGATGTGCGGCACCCGCTGAGGGTTTGGCTTTGGATTGCCAATTAGCTCGTGATCCATCAAGTGGGTGTATCGCCACAACGAGGAGTAGCTTGCCGGGAAGCAAGTGAACCTCGGTAAAAAATCTTGTGTCATCTCTTACTGAGGATTCTCTTGTGATTGTGAGTGATTGATTGGATATATTTCTACTCTACAACGTCGGTATAACAATCACTCTCCTCTCCTTTACCTTTGTGTTTACCTTGCTAGTTGTGTAGCTTGTTTAGCTTAGCTTTCTTGTTTAGGAGTGTAGCAAGCTTCTAGTTGTGCTTTCTTGTTGTAACTAGTGTTTAGCTTTCTTGCTAGACTTATGTAGGTGGCTTGCATAGCTTAGTTGTGCTAGTGCTAGAATAGCTTCGCCTTTTGTTTTACTAATCAACTTGTCTAGTTGAAGTTTGTAGAATTTTTTAAATAGGCTATTCACCCCCCCTCTAGCCATTTGGACCTTACAGTGGTGGGGGGCGGGTGGTGCGCGGCGACGACGCGCTCGCAGATGCCTGTGAGATCGACGATAGGGATGCGCTCTCAGTTTCTTCCTTTTTCACAAGTGAGGGGCGTGAGGGGTTCGGGTCTGCATATATCACTATATCAAAGACAAGTTTCTTTCCTTCCTTTTTTGCAAGGGCGGGGCGTAGACGCGAGGGAGGAGGGATCATAGGAGGCAAGACGACAGACCTACAGCATAATGTCACACTAAAATAGTATATCCACTCTTTAATCTTTTTTTGAAACATGGAAAGGCTTTCCATTACTCATGAACGAGGATATGATTTGCAGTGAAAGAGGTAAAATTACTGGCCATCAAGTTTTTTATCTCCCAGACCACTTGCAGAAGAGAGGTCATAGTCCATAGACTTCACAGCCTGAACCACCATGGAGGAATCCGTTTCTAGGATCACTCTTTGTACTCCTAAGTCAACCGCTCTTTGTAATCCCTGCAGGCAAGCTATGATTTCCGCGTGAAAAGCTTCGCCAACCTTGTCTAGCTTACCATAGTCCGCGCTGATTACTCCACCATCCCACTCCCTGATCACAAAGCCCCATCCTCCGGTACGATTTCCTCTAGAGAAAGCTCCATCACAGTTGAGCTTGACTGTATTATCTGGCGGTGGCTTCCAGGATTTTCGCACTAGAGACTGGTTCATACTTTCCTTTTCTTTTTTAAGTGGCGACCATTCCTGTGCCTATGAGTTGATCAACCATGCTAGATGGATGGCACCTTTCTGTTGTCCTCCTTCTCTGACACTGCATCTTTCAGACCACCACATATAAAGGATAGTGATCACCCGGCCCTGCCTCCCCGGGGTCAATTTCAGGATGGCTTCTAAAGCTTCCCTTGCTGAGAGCTTTCCAGCTAAATCTTGTCTCACATCTTCAAGTTGTAGCTCAGCCCATATATGGCGCACATGCTTACATTTGAAAAACAGATGTGCTCCGTCCTCCTCAAAATGCCCACACATGACGCAACTCTTGTCAATCTTCATCCCCCGTCTCCATAGATTAACTCTAAGTGCTAAGCTATTCTGTCCCATCCTCCACATGTGATGAATCATCTTCTTCGGACAATTTAGGTTCCATAATCCTTTCCAAAAAGGATCTTTCACTTAAACAGCTGTAGTCGACTAGAGGCCCCTTCCCTAGACTGAAACTTTTTCTTTTTATCCTTCATGAAGACCTTATAAGCTGATCTTACAGTAAACTCTCCTAAAGCATTATAATGCTAGGCTACTATATCATCCATATGTGTGTGTGCTGGTATGCTCAGGATGCATTCAGCGTCTTCCTCCCAGAACATTATATATCCCTAATCAGCTCCTCATCTCAAATTCCATTCGCCAAGTTCATCAATTCATCTACATGTGACACCAAGTTTTGGCCTCTCGGTGCCTATGGCTTATGTGACTCATCCCTTGGAATCCCGTCATCATCCCAAATGTGTACATTCTTCCCCTCTCCCACACGCCAAATGATGCCCTTCTTCAGTAACTCCACTTCTTAGTCTTTTTAGTTATGAGAGATTTGACAGTGAAGACGACCCATGGTTGCTTAGACTAATGAGCCGCAAGCGGTTCACAACCATTGCAGGCGGCATGGCGGAGCGCCTGTGATAGGGATTGATCATCATAGCCCCTCTAGTGACCACGAACCTGGTGGAGACTAATCTCCTTGATCGATCGTGCCGGTGACAGATCCTCCAGCGATAAGATATATGTTTTTTCTAACGAAATACTTTTAGATATACTCTCTCTATCCATGAAAGAATTAATTTTTAGAGTTGTTCTAAATCAAACTTTTTAAACTTTGATCAAATTACTAAAAAAATTCTAAGGTTTATGGTATCAAAGATTCATCATAGAATATATATTTTTATATCATGTGTATATGTTATAGATATTGTTATTTTTTTTATAAAGTTAATCAAATTTAATAAAAATTAACTGATATGAATTTTAAGAATTAATTCTTTCGTGTACTGAGGGATACGCCGAGGCTTGTGGAGATCAAGGGCAAACTTGGCCGGTGAGACACACGTGCGAAGCTGCTGGCGATGCACACTCGGACCAGATAGGTAGGTTTGGGCGCACGTGAAGCTGCTGGTTTGGACGAAAGACGATGATATCGGAAGAGACTCGTAGATACATGTGGGAGGGAATCGGTTCTTGAAGGAACATGAGCAGATATTTATACTCGGAGCAGTGATATACTGAGGCCTTGTTTAGTTCCTAATTTCTGTAGCACTTTTATTTTTATTTGATTAATATTGTTCAATTATAGAGTAACTAGGCTCAAAAGATTCATCTCGCGATTTACAGACAAACTGTGTAATTAGTTTTTATTTTTATTTATATTTAGTGCTACATGCATGTGCCGCAAGACTCGATGTAACTAAGAATCTTAATTTTTTTTATTTTTAGGTGAACTAAATAAGGTCTGATTGGTAGAGCTCCGGTGGCAAAAAAACAGCTTATAGCTTCTCCTCTCTTGGGATGAATGGCTAAGGGAGAAGAAATGTCTAAGGTACCCCTATATATATTACTTGTAAATGTTTGAGTTGTATTTTATAGATGTTTTTATATTTATATATAAGTGCTTTTGAAATAAAATTAATATAAATAACAGGGAAGCAATAATGAATAAATTTATATATAATAACAGAGTTGTGGCGGAGGTAAATATGAGTTTCTTAATAAAAGCAGTGACGAAGTCAGAAGCTTTTAGAAATCAGGGCGATTCTCATTAAGCAAAATATTTAGCTACAAAATTACAAAAACTTATATAGATATAAAGAAAATTTTATTCTTATTAAACAAAAATATTTAGCTATAAAACTACAAAATTTTATATAGATATAAAGAAAATTTTCATTTAAACTTTGATGAGGAGCCCGGCCGGCCGCCTAGGTTGCCGGGCGGTGGCTCCACCAGTGAATAAAAATACACATATCAATATCACATTTCATGATACATACATACTTTATTATTATGAAATAAAATGTACAAGCTTATCTTATTTTTCTTCTATGTACAAGCTTTTTATTTCATTTTTCTTTTCTTAAATTTTTCACTTATATCCAATTTTATTTCCCCCATATATTCTCTCCCTACTCTCTGTTTGACACAACTTAACTTCACTAAAAAAAGCTGTTTTTAGAAAATAGCCTTTATTTTAAAAAATGTATAATAAAATAGCTTCACCAACTACTTTATGCATAGATACATAGATAAGAGAGAGAAATAAGGAAGAAAACTATAATAAACTACTCCCTGTACTCCAAATTATAAGTCATTCAAAAAATGTTGGAGAGTCAAACCATCTCAACTTTGACCAAAATTATAGAATTTTTTTAAAGATTTATAACATCAAATAAGTATACTATAAAAATATAATTTATATAAAATGTAATGATACTAAGTTGACACCATAAATATCATTATCTTACCATATAAATTTAGTTAAATTTGAGATTATTTGAATTTCCAAGATTTTTGGAATGATTTATAATACCTCGTATTTCTCTAAGTGAAGAAGAAAATAGGTTTGTCTATAAAACTATTTTAAAAATAAATATTTGATAAAAAATAGAACTCTGCCAAACAGCCATCCACATCCCCGCACACACGAACGCACCACGCCAACGTCAGTCTCTCGTCGGATCGAATCGAAGGGGGAAAAAAAACACACGCAGCGCCTTCGTCTCCGTCTCTTCTCCCCCGCACGTTTCTCAGATCTGCGCCGGCGTAGCCCCCGCAACACCGCCCCTGCGGCGGCTCGCCCGCCCCGCTCCATCCCTGCGCCGGCACCTCGCCCCTCTCCAGCGCAGCGCCGCCGTCCTGACGCACGCGTGGAAGGAGCGCGGGCTTCGACGGCCTGACGCATGCCAGTGAGGTGTGTGCGTCTCCGGCGGCCCGACTTGTAGAAGGCGAGGGTGTCTCGGGACTAAGGACACCGAAGGTGGCACACAGGAGGGCAGTAACCTGCAGCGGCGTGCAGAGCTCCTATCTCGGCAGGAGATAGAATCGGTGGGGTAAGAGGTGCTCATTTCCCTTTCCCCTTCACTCCACAGTTTCCTTTCTCGTGAACCAAGCAGCGGATGAGCTTTCCATCTCTTCTCATTTCCCTATCGCATTCCTCATATCCCGTTATCCAAACAGCACCTCAGGGTACTGCAACCCAGCAGCAGGGGCCTGACCTCAGCGCACCTGGATGGCAGGGCTGGAGGAGTTGAAGAAGAAGCTACAACCCTTGCTGTTCGATGATCCGGATAGAGGTGGCGCCAGTACGAGGGTGCCCTTACCAGAAGATACTTGCGATTCCTATGCAGTAAGCACGCCTTGGTATTCTTGGTTTATTGCTCATTGGTATTTGCAATTGTAGTTATCTATAGCACATTATGTCATGTTAGCCATCTCGTCTAAGGTGGGAGGCCTGGAGAGTTGATTAGTGGCTTTAAACGCTGCTTGGTACATGTACAGCACAATTGTTTTCTGTTTAATAGGAGGACAAGCAACCAAATGAACACAGATAGGTCTATGTTTTGTTTATAATTTATTCAGTACTGGAAGTCAACTCATTTGCATATGCAGCTTCCCCGAATGAAATCTTCACACCATGAGTAGCCTTGTTGCTTGATAAGCTACATATAGCCCTGCTTGCTATTAACTTTGCAGTTAAACTCTTGCCTTACATTCTTTTGAAGTTTGTGATGCACTGTGCTCACGGTCATGCTTTCTCACCTACACTGTGTTTACCCATATCAACTAGATCACAGTAACCATACTGAGGCACATACATGGAACTGTGTAAGCGCCTGTTTGGTAGAGCTTCATCTGATTCTGATTCTCCATGGAAGCTGATTCTTTGAGAGAAGTGATTCTGTGTGAAAGTGATTTGTTTCTTTAGCATAAACTCTCAAAATCAAGATGGAGAATCACTTCACATCAGGAGAACCTACATTTTTCAGCTCCCAGCCTCTTAGTTTATTTCACAGAATTGGTCCACTCTACCCCCATTGAGATTTGTCTTTTTGTTTCCACATGTACAAGTTGAGTTTTTTAATTAAAATTTTGTGGCTAATGAAAGGATATGATGTCTTATGTTAGAAAAATACATGAACTTTTTGTGTTTTTTTTTGTTGGCTAGGAGCATCATACTTATTCAACCCTTGAGATTAAAATTCGCATGTATTTTTCTAACATAGGACATCATATCCTCAGTCACGTAACAAAAAAATATGAACTTAAAACTCATTGTGTTCTGTGAAAAAAGGACAAAACTCATTGTTTTTTTTTGGGGGGGGGGGGGGCTGTGGAGTGGGGGTGTAGATTGGACCAATCTAAATAGTTTGAGAGAGTAAATCCAGCCTAACTTTTGCTTACTGGGTTAAGTGGATTGTTTTGGTAGTAAAATGGATTTCTTTAAAAAAAAACTAATCCAGTTCTTCGCTGCTACACCTTTGATGCAACTGAATACAAAAGTAGGAAAGGATGTGGAGGATCAATTGTGGATGGTTGGGATAATTTGTGATAACCAATTTTATTCAGACTCGTGTTATATCATGCACTGTGCTTAAACTCTTAAGCTCATATACTGAACATTATTTAATGCATTATACATATTGTTTTTCTGTATGTAGATTTCTGATGGTGGGACTGTTAATTTACTTAGTAGATCCTTGGGTGAGTATAACATCAATGAGCTTGGCTTTCATAAACGAAGCGCTGGGCCAGACGAGTCAGATTCTGATGAGAAGGGGTACCGTTGTGCCTCTCATGAGATGCACATATTTGGTCCCATCGGTAATGGTGCAAGTAGTGTAGTGGAGAGAGCTATATTTATTCCAGTTCATCGAATCTTGGCCTTGAAGAAGATAAACATATTCGAGAAGGTTCGTATCTTATTCCTTATGGTCAAAGATGCTAATAGAAACCATAATTTTGTGCACTCTTTTCCTACAATTGCTTTTCACAGTAGTTCTTTGCAATGAAGACATTCTTGGGGAGCTTGTGTGAAGGACTTATTATGAACCTCTAGTTGATTGCAATAGCTATATTTGTTTTGCCCCCAACTGCATAATTCAAGATATCTAGTTTAAAACACTAAATCCTATCTTTCCTAACCAATGTCTAAATTTCCCCCAACTGTATAAGATTTATTTAAAGGGAAAAACTAACTTTGAAATGAGCCCTATATTCGTAGTTCTCTGTTTAGTTTGCGTCATGGATCATACTTTTCGCATTGTAGGTCGTATTTCTTTTTCTTTATGTACCATGCAATGCGATTAAACCAATGTTTACAAATCGTATAGTCGAACCTGGTCGCAATGGGACCGACCAGGCGACTAATCACGATTAGTCATTGACCAGACCAATCAGTCCTAGTCGTCCTATATATTTCAGGACATATACCTCTATATACTATATAGTATACACAATAAAGCAAGCATGATCACTTCCACCATTACACGCGGCTGTTCCACATCTACAGATATACACAACAACCATACATCCTCTCAGGACGGAGAACCAGCAAGCAAGATGAGTAGCAAAGGGGCAGCACAGAAAGCAAGCAGACTGGCAGAGGCTGCTGAGTGAGGGATGGTGCACAAGGGAAGAAGATGAAGGATGGAAGAAGATGGGGGGAAAGGGCACATACCGTCTGAAGAGGAGCTCATCACGAAGAGGAACCACGCACAGGCAGAAGAGGAATTGCAGCAGCGCGGGGGAGGATTCCAGCGTGCCTCCCTGCTGTGCATTTTGGTGAACTCTTATGCTAACCCTAACAGGCCAAATTGGCAGCCCATTGGCCCACATGTAAGCCCAGTTAAGCAGGTCCACGAAAAGCAGAGCAACCAACCTGGTCGTCCGTAATCGTGATTAAGCAACAAATAGTTGGACAACTAGGTTTCTGGTCGAGCTAGTTGCCTCGGTGCCCCTGGTCAACCTCCAGGGTCCAATTAATTGTGATTAATCAGATGCCTTGTAAATACTGGTAACATTCTTGCTGATTCAAAAGCTGGAGCGTAACAAATTGGAGCTGAAAACATCCTGCAAGACTTGTACTTGTACAGTTGTTGGGCAGAAAGGGTACTGCTACGTGCTACACGATTAATTGGAGAATGGAAGACTGATTGGAATTATGTAATTGTTTGGCATTTCGTGCTTATATATACATATTTGATGATATTATTTGTCATATTCGATTGCATACTGTTGTTAAAATTAAATAATTTATCCTACTGTACTATCAAGCTAGGTACAGGTTTCTATCTAGCTTAGCTCATTTTATGAACATGCAGATTCATCTTGAAGCCTATCTTGTGCATTAGAAGGGTCATGTTGTCACACGTACGAGTCTTTGTTCTTTGCTGAATCACTTTTCTTTGAGTTAATCTTGTGCAGAAATCTCTTAAGTATACTAGTGCATGAATGTGATGGGCTATTTACACAGATGGGCCAATCATCTGTAACTTGGGATCAGAGTATTGCTAATTACATGTGATTATGCTCATACAAAACGAAAAACATGATTATCCTGCCCTTTAAGAATCAAATTGTTAATACGGTTTAGCATTTGTGGTCTCCAGCAGGTATATAAGTCATGTATACATGATGGGATCGTTGCTGCATCCATTTAAGCAGCTGGCTTAATGTTTGTTTATAGGCTTTCCACAACACTTGTTTAATGGAGTGCAGTAGTATAGTTGCAGTGAGAGCAGTGTTGGCTTGGTTTTATTGCAGAATGAGAGCAATTAGCAGATACATCAAAGGATAAAGTGATAAACATGGTCTCGTTTATTCTAAATTCAATTTGAATACTGTGGCAGTGAACCATGTTTATTATTACATAGAGTAATCCAAGTACTTTATGTTGTCACTACCTATCTAATTCATATTCATTCTACAGTTGCAGTTGGTAAACTGGAGCCATTGAGAGGCTTTTTTCACAGTTTTTATTTTATGTACTCATGTTTCTTGATACCTTTGCAGGAGAAGAGGCAACAAATTCTCAATGAGATGAGAACATTATGTGAAGCATGTTGTTATCCTGGTTTAGTTGAATTCCAGGGTGCATTTTACATGCCTGATTCTGGACAAATAAGCATTGCTCTTGAATACATGGATGGTGGTTCCTTGGCAGATGTTATAAGGGTCAAGAAGTCTATACCAGAACCAGTTCTTTCACATATGCTACAGAAAGTATTGCTTGTATGGATCTTCCATATCTTTTTAATCCATATCTGTAGTTTGTATGTTAGCATTAGACATTAGTAACAGCCAAGATATGACTTTCTGTAAATTTAACTTGGTACATTCTTCTGTGTATAATTCAAAAGGGTCTGCGATACTTACATGAAGTAAGGCATCTAGTGCATAGAGATATAAAGCCAGCAAATGTGCTGGTAAATCTGAAGGGCGAGGCGAAAATTACAGATTTTGGTGTGAGTACTGGTTTGGACAATACAATGGCTATGGTATGCTACTTCTTGGTGACAGTCATCGCAATGTTCTTCTAGTGATATTTCTTTTCTGAATAGTAGTGAACATGAAATAATATAGACTGAATCAGCAATATATTTTCCTGCTAAATAGATATGTTCCAGTGTGCTACCTTTGTAGGCACGGTCACATATATGTCACCTGAGAGAATTCGTAATGAGAACTATTCTTATGCTGCTGATATTTGGAGTCTTGGACTAACAATATTGGAATGTGCTACTGGAAAATTCCCATATGACGTAAATGAAGGCCCTGCAAATCTCATGTTGCAGGTGAGTTGGTTATTGGTTGGTTACTTGTTTGTTTTTTACTATAGACCTGTAATTATTGATTGATGTTTGGATGAAATGTTGTCCTTTCCATTGACTGACTTCGAATGCTAGTGCTCTGAGATACTTGGCCTGTAGGTTCCTTGATTAAATATGCTGGTATGGGATAAATGACCCACTTGTACATGTCCTCTAGGTTATGTTAGCTTTTTATGATATACTTGTCTTTTAACGTAGATTTTGCTAGTTGAATGCATGGATGGGTTCTCCACTTTCCCTTTGAATTTGCAATGTATAAATCATCTGACAGTGTAGTAAATATTCACTGCGAACAGGCTTGAGTTGGTTAGGTGGCTCTAGTAGCACTCCTTAGGTCCTGGGTTTGACTTTCCGTGGGAGCGAATTTTAGGATGAGGTTAAAAAAAATATCCTTGTCTATCCCACACCAAAGCACAGGTCTAAGATCTGGTCCAAGGTTGTGGTCATTCTCGTATGGGCAACACTGTGTATGGGTGGGACAGGTTCAAGGGTTTTCTTGACCTGTGTGAGAAGGTCTTCTAAGCAAAATGCCTGGGGGCTGTCTTACCCCATAGGCTGAGTTTTTTTAAATGCTCACTTCTAATACTAATTTTTTGACCAAAGTCAGTATGGGAAAACCCAACCTATTTTTTTTGCATTTTTTTTTATTCCAGGCCTGTTTAAATTCGCTCTCATGGGGAGTTGAACCTAGGCCTGCTGGATGCTACCCAGGTTCTCTAACCACTAGGCTAGAGACCCTTTGGCACTTCTAGTACCAATTAGTATCATGTTTCTGGTTCGAATTGCTGATTGATGTGGTCAGATTCCTTTTTAGTTAGGCCTTGTTTAGTTCACAAAATTTTTTGGCTTTGGCTACTGTAGCACTTTCTTTTGTATTTGACAATTATTGTCCAATTACGGACTAACTGGGCTCAAAAGATTCGTCTCGCAAATTACAGCTAAACTGTGCAATTAGTTTTTGTTTTCGTCGATATTTAATGCTTCATTCATGCGTCCAAAGATTCGATGTGATGGGGAATCTTGAAAAATTTTGGAAACTAAACCAGGCCTTATAGCAGGTCATTTCAAATTGCACAAGTGTTAGAAAACTTAATTTGACTTAATTTTCTCTGTTATTTTTTCTTAATGGCTTTTCTGTAGCAGCTTAAAAAAAAGCACGGCCAACACAATGCAACAACCGCAACTGACCTTAGTTGTAGCTGCCCCTGCCCTCTGCTGTCTGCGCTTAGCTATAACGACGTATGCTTATCATATTGCAATTTGTCATATGTTGCTGTGACCATTTTAGTAATTATCTTTGTATAGTTATTTGCACTTCCCTATCTTCTTTCTTAACTTGATACCTTGTAATTCAGATACTTGATGATCCATCACCAACACCACCACCAGATGCTTATTCACCAGAATTCTGCTCATTCATCAATGACTGCTTGCAGAAAGATGCTGATGCAAGGCCCATGTGTGAGAAGGTAAAGATTGTAAGACATAATCTGCTGATCCAATTGCAATTGTTTTGCTTTCCTGGTACAGTCAAGAACTGTAGATGATCAGCAATCAGCTGATCGGTTCTGGTACTGTTTAGAGTATGGCAATAGGCCACTACTGTAGCCATTAGTTGGTAGAAGGTACATCAGCAATAGTGCTGTACTAGGAGTAGGTAGGACTGTACCAGCCTTGATCTATGTACCTGTATAGAGGTACTAGATATGTGTATAAATATGTATGCAATACATCAAGCAAAGGTAGCTCATTTTGCCACCAACATTCAGAGTTCAAAGTTTCAGCCCACGCTGAAACTGCTGAACTGGGTGTGTGCTGTGTTCTTCTCTTCTTCTACCTTGGTCCAAGGAGTGAAGTAGAGGTGGTAAGCAGGTTGCTTACCTATTGTGGTTGTGCAGGGACCAACAAGTGGTATCAGAGCCGTACAAGGGCGCATCAGGCTTAACCGCCGACGATAGCTAATGATACGGTGGTGGCACTAGGCACCAAGACTGGCTCAGGAGCTGAGCAACCGACCGGTGGAGGCGGGGAGATGGTCACGCAGAATGTGACCGAGGTGCGCACAGTGCGGGAGGTGGGGAGCAACACTTGGCCGATGCTCACCCGCACCAACTACGGCGACTGGGCTGTCCACATGAAGTGGAAGCTCTGCGCGCGGAAGTGGTGGGCGGCGGTGGAGCCTGGCGGCGCTAGTGAGGATGTGGAGGGGGGAGCCATGGAGGCTCTGCTGGCGTCCACGCCGCTGGAGTTCCATTAGCCGATTGGCGCCACAGGGAACGCCAAAGACGCCTGGGAGATGCTAGCGCCGATCCGCCTCGGCTCGGAGCGAGTGCGGAAGGCGAAGACACAACAATTGCGGTGGGACTTCGAGGATCTCAAGTTTCGCCAAGGGGAGACGGTGGAGGAGTTCGCCCTATGGCTGCAGGGGCTGGCCAGCCAGCTGGCCACCTATGGGAAGTCGATGGAGGACGAGGACGTCATCTTCAAGCTGCTGCGGGTCGTGCTGCCCAAGTACGCGCCGCTGGCGCTGTCCATGGAGACCATGCTCGACCTCT
The DNA here is from genome assembly GCF_000003195.3 of Sorghum bicolor. Classification (NCBI taxonomy): domain Eukaryota; kingdom Viridiplantae; phylum Streptophyta; class Magnoliopsida; order Poales; family Poaceae; genus Sorghum; species Sorghum bicolor. The sequence goes on along the minus strand of NC_012876.2, from coordinate 37,248,044 downwards.
CCACGCTCACGCTGGAGGATGCGGTCGGGCGTTGCGCACCATGGAGGACCGCGTGCCCGCGGTCGTGGAGAAAACAAAGGGCAGGCAGCTGCTCATGACGGAGGCCAAGTGGACCGCGCTCTAGAAGGAGAAGCGGCGGACCGGGGAAGGCCCGAGCAGAGGAGGCGGCGCGGAGGCGGACAAGCGCCGTGGCAAGGCGCCGTAGGGGAAGAAGTACACCGACCCCAACGCCTGTCGGCGCTGCGGGAAGGTGGGTCACTGGGCGCGGGAGTGCCCCGATCGTAAGCCGGAGAAGGAGGCGCACCTGGTGGTTGTGGACAGCGACGACGACAAGCACACACTCATGATGGCGGAGTACTGCGCGCTCCAAGGTGAAGCAGGGGAGGCGGAGACGGAGCAGGGGTTTGCTGTGCTGGCCGTCGATCTTGACGAGCCGCGGGTGTAGGTCCATCTGGGCGCGGTCAGCGACGAGCTAGAGCAGCGCTGGTTCTTGGACTCTGGCGCGAGCAACCACATGATAGGGTGCCGCGCCGCCTTCTCCGAGCTGGACAAAAAGACCACCGGGAGCGTCAAGTTCAGCGATGGCTCCTGGGTGGTGACCCGCGGCCACGGCACTGTCATGTTCCGGTGCCAGAATAGTGAACACCAGGTGCTGACCAACGTCTACTGGATCCTGCAGCTGAAGACGAGCATCATTAGCCTTGGGCAGTTGGACGAGTGCGGTTCTGAGGTGCTGATCAAGGGCGGCATGCTGCGGATTCGTGACCAAGAGCGGCGGCGGCTGTTGGCTAAGGTCACAAGGTCGAAGAACAGGCTATTCTTGTTGGACCTAAAAGTTGAGCAGCCGGTGTGCCGGGCAGCGCAGTGCACGGAGGAGCCGTGGCTGTGGCATGGCCGGTTCGAGCACTTGAACTTTGACGCGTTGGGCAAGCTGGCGGCGATGTTGAGGGGAATGCCCAAGATCCAGCACGCCGGCGAGCTCTGCGACAGCTGTCTGGTGGGGAAGCAAAGGAGGCTGCCGTTCCCCAAGGCGGCAAGGTACCGTGCTGGTGAGAACCTAGAGCTCGTTCACGGCGATCTGTGCGGGCCCCATCACTCCGGCCACGCATGGCGGGCGGAGGTACTTCCTCCTGCTCATGGACGATTGCAGTCGCTACATGTGGCTGCAGCTCCTGACGAGCAAGGGCGAGGCGGCGGACGCCATCAAGCACTTCAAGGCGAAGGTGGAGGCAGAGTCCGGGAAAGCTGAAGGTGTTGTGGACGGACCATGGCGGTGAGTTCATGGCGGTGGAGTTTGCCACCTACTGCGCGGAGGAGGGAATGGAGCGCCATCTCACGGCTCCCTACTCACCGCAGCAGAACGATGTGGTGGAACGCCGAAACCAGACTGTCGTCGAGATGGCGAGGTCGATGATGAAGGCCAAGGGGATGCCGACGGCGTTCTGGGGCAAGGCAGTGAGCACGGCGGTGTTCATCCTCAACAGAGCTCCGACGAAGGCGTTGAAGGGGAAGACGCCATTCGAGGCATGGCATGGCCGCAAGCCAAGCGTGGCGTTCATGCGCACGTTTGGGTGCATCGTGCACGTGAAGAACACCAAGCCTGGCCTCACCATGCTTGAAGACAGGAGCACCAAGATGGTGTTCCTCGGCTATGAGGAAGGATCAAAGGCCTATAGGCTCTACGATCCAGTCGCCGAGAGGGTGACAGTGTCCTGTGACGTCGTGTTCGACGAAACGGCGGCGTGGAGATGGGATGAGGAGACGGCAGAAGCAGAGGGTGCGCACGAGATCGGTGGGTCCTTCGTCGTCGAGCGGCTTGTCATGACCGGCCAAGTCCAAGCGCCAGCGGAGGCTGTGGAGGAAGCGACTGCCCCTGGAGCAGGGGAAGCAGAGGATGGCGCGCCAGCACCAGGGGAAGCTGAGCCGCCTAGTCTAGCCGCGGGGGGGGGGGGGGGCACTCTGCTCTGAGACAAGAGCAGGGGACTTCGGCGGCGGCTCAAATCGAGGATGCCACTCCCCCGCCGAACGTCGCCAAATTTGGCACTCTGTACCACTCTGCTCTAGGACAAAAACAGGGGAGTTCGGCGGCGGCTCAAATCGAGTATGCCCCTCCCC
>NC_012876.2:36624345-36625835 GCF_000003195.3 Sorghum bicolor | reverse complement strand
GAACAGATTCATCATGTTGTTGCTGACAAGTTGTAATTCCCCCACGGAGAGGATTCGTCTCGCCCATGGGAAAGAACTTCGCCAGAAAGTTCGTGGAGCAGAGTGCCCACGTAGTATTCTTCTCCTTTGTAGCATAACACCGCTGCTTCGCTCTCCCCAATAGTGAGAATGGGAAGAGGCGAAGTAGTATAGCATCTTTGGGGACTCCTGATGTGGTAGATGTGCTGCAAATCTCTAGGAAATGTTGGAGATTAGCACTAGCATCTTCGTGTGCCTTCCCAGAGAAGTGGTTGGATTCCATCATGTTGATAAGTCCAGGCTTGAGCTCAAAGTTGCCGTCGATCTCTGCAGGAGGTCCAGTGCGGATGTATGCTGTAGTGGGAGCTGAGAACTCGCGGATCGATTTGTTCGCCATAGCTTCGAACTCTTAAGACAAGTTCCGGTGATCTTCTCGATTGGATGAAGCTTCTTGCTGAAGTGTTGATGATCTCATCTTGAGCTTGGCTCTTGTTTTCCTGAATAAGGCTTCGGGATTGTCAACAAAATTTCCTAGAAGATGTCTTCTATTCATACATTCCCCTGCATAAAATAAAATAGAAAATATCGGGGTAAAACTGTATGAGAGAAATGATAAGCTCAATCATATTAGTGATGCGAATGATAACTCAAAATCCTATATCCCTTCCTGATTAGTAATCAACCTTCCCCGGCAATGGCGCCAAAAATGCTTGTTGGGTATTCTTAACATCACTACCAAAAGTAGACTTAGTTTTCTAATTCTGATAACGGTGCCAAAAATGCCAAACCTATCCCTCATACCACTTAACCCAAGTTGTCATCTCCACCATGATATGAGAGACACGGTATTGAAATATGCAATTGCTCTTCTAAATAAATAATGAATGGGATCTGCAAGCGCACAGATTAATACCGATGTAGCATTTTAACCAGGAAGTACTCCAGGTATCGTTATTTATATTTTTACCACTGGGAAGGGATTAGTACTCATCAATGTTGATTATAGAATGGAATATAACATTGAGTATCTATCATTGCATGTATAATTGAGAACATTTATCTAACTCTTTCATATAGGGATAAGTGTCACATAAAAGATATATGAAGTAATAAATAGTGACCAAGATAATTAATCTGATCAGCATAACTTAGCCACATAATAAATATGATAAGCACCTCAATTAGATATTCTAGAAAGTCATTAGCATGGTATTAGAACGAACTACAAGAATATTTCCTAAGTTATTCTCAACTATATAGTCTAGCATTATCATAGTTAGTGCAAGCATACTTAGCAATCATTGCGAGACAAGACTACGCCCATGCATAGTGAGATTATCAAGGAATATGAGAAACATAGCAATCACTCCCCTGTAATAATGTTGCTCTACCAGCCCAATACATGAGAGGGGGACTATATAAGAATCAATGAAGCTATCACTATCACGAACTACCCCACGATCTGGCATATT
>NC_012876.2:36593630-36624245 GCF_000003195.3 Sorghum bicolor | reverse complement strand
ATCCAAAGAAACAAATCAATAAGTCAAATCAAGATGTGCATGTGTGGCGAATGAATGGTGTATGGTGATGATGGTGATAACAATGGTGAAAGTCTAATTCTACTTTTGCTCTTTGAGGGGATACATACCTTCCTTGCTTTTTGAAACTTTGTGAGGAGAATGAGATGCTCTTCTTTTTCTTTTCTCTCAGGTGGGTATCTTGTACCCCTAATTCTACTGTCGGACACTTGTCCATTTTTACCTCTCGTCCCACTTTTTCTTTTCTCTCGAGGTTCCGGGCACTTGCTCCTTTTTATTTCCTCGTATTTCTTTTTTTTCTTTTTTTTAGAGCACTCATCTCTTGAGATAATATAGCAAGTGGTAGTAACAAGATAGCTTGAGCATTTATTTCACAGGGGAAAAACAGAAATATTTTTGACTATTCTCTCCCGGATTAGGAGAATAATGTTTTTAGGTGGTTCTGGAGATGGAAATGGGTGGATATATGTGGATGGTACTTCCTAAGTAGAAGTAGCATGTGTGAGTGAACGTGCAAGTGAATCTTGATTTTAACCACATGACAAGCTCCTAAGGGTCTACACAGCTTGACCACACTCAATGCTCATAAGCAGTAAAAAGTAAATATGTAGCTCAAAGTCTAGCAAGCATGTATATATGGTTGTGGTAGGAATTTAAACTCTCATCATATAGGAACTCATCATGCAATATTTTAAAGATTTTCAAAGATAAAATTCTCCAGAATTCTAGCATCTCTAGGAACAGATAAACAGTAGCTCAACCTTCCCATATCATATCCTTTAACAACTTAGACTTCAGATCAAGTTTTCTTCCCACAAGTTTAGGTTTAGAGCAAGCTTTAAATTATAACAGTTATGTCTAAACTTAAGAGAGAACTCTAATTTGAAAATTAGGCAGAGCAACTATTCATCACATCCATGCTAGAGTTTTATTATTAAGATTCAGATTAGCATAGCCACTTTATTTATTTATTAAACATACTAAGCAAAAGATATATATATAAGCATAAAATCTTTATTTGGTTTTCCATAATTATGTATATTTATATTTTAATATAATATAAGTATAAAGATAGATAGATAGAAATACTTATCGGGATAAATGGGGGTGCTCTCTCCCAACCTGGATTTTGACGTAATTTCTTCTGATGTAGCTAGCAGGTGGCAGAGGTGTATTTGAAAGTCGGCAGCATCCTGACAGCGATTAGAATGTCCTCCGTCTGCTAGTCTTCTTGATTCTTGAATTCTGTGGAGCTCAAATAGACAACAAAGCTTTGTGGAACTGATTAAGTGTTAGCATAAATATCTAGCCTTTATCGTGTTGAGACTCCTCAATAAATATTACTCCCTATTTTTATATTTTCGTTTTATAAAGCAGAAAAGAAATATTTATTTTATTTTTATGCCACCACAGTGAATGTACTTACGGGTTTTATGCCACTCGTATACTCACATGGGGCTTACTGTTTTTTAACATTTTTATTTTCTTTTTAAGATAGTATGAACAAGATTAACTAAGCAAACTATTTTAAATAATTGAAAGGGAAAGGATAACTACCAAGTTTACCTCTTGGCAAGGCGTTCGGTGTTTTTAAGTCCTCCGAACGGGACTCTCCGCTTTCTAGTTGTCCTGGGATTCGTTGGGTGGCGTAGTCGGTGCTTCCGGCGGCGCCTCTTCTTCATGTACAGTTATCTTCTCTTTCCACACCTAACTCGGTGCTATGGTCTCCTCTGGATAGTTCTGTTTAAACTGTACGTCTTCTGACCTTACAACTTCTCCTTCATAGTCTGCCCATCCGTCCTTGATGATTTCCCTCCTCTGGTTGCGATTGCGTCGTTTTCTAACCTGCTTAGATTCTTCAACGATATAGTTAGGGTCAGTAAAATAGCGGCGTACCTTCTCTGAGGGGAAGTGCATATGGACTTCTCTGGTTCCAATGTAGATAATTGCTTTAACGGTGCTAAGGAACGGTCTTCCAATGATGATGGGTGGATCGTACTCGTCTTCTCCCATGTCAATAACCTGAAAGTCTGTCTAGACAAAATGATCGTCTATTTTGACAGGGACATCAGTTACTATTCCTTTAACTTCTCGAAATGTCTGATCTGCCATCTGGAGCTGAATGTATGTTGGTTTTAGGGGCATGGTTCCGAACAAGAGCCGATAGGTGACTGCGGCCATTATGTTGACGCCCGATCCGGTGTCGCAAGTCGTCTTGTAGAAGTTGTATCTATTTATGAAGCAATAGATGCTTGGCATTCCTGGTTCGTCCTTCTTGGTCAAAAATGGTGACTTAAGTTGATGATCTTGACCTCCATGAACTGCAGTGACCATCTTAGCTTACTCGGTCCACACTTTCTTGTTCCTGTTCCTCCTGTTGGTCCTCTGCTTGGTTCATGTCGGGATTGATCTGGGATTTGTGTAGTCTTGTTCTTGAAGGAAAATGTCTCCTTCCTCCCTTTGATGTAGAAACTGATCTTGGCAGCACTAGCGTAGATGACAGCTCCCGAGGTGTTCAAGAATGGCCTCCCTAAGATAATGGGCGCCCTCTCATCATTACCGGTCTCTATCACCACGAAGTCTGCTGGGGCATACAAGGTACCAACTCGGACACAAAGGTTCTTCAATATTCCTTTTGGAAAACTTATGGTCTTGCCCATGGGAAAGAACTTAGACAGGAAGTTTGTTGAGCAGAGTGCCCACATAGTATTCTTCTCCTTTGTAGTGTAGAACCACTGCTTCGCTCTCCCTAACAGTGAGAATGGGAAGAGGCGAAGTAGTATAGCGTCTGTGGAAACTCCTGATATGGTGAATGTGCTGCAAATCTGCAGGAAGTGTTGGAGATCAGCACTAGCATCTTCGTGTGTCTTCCCCCAGAACTGGTTGGATTGCACCATGTTGATAAGTCCAGGCTTGAGCTCAAAGTTGCCATCGATCTCTGCATCAGGTCTAGTGCAGATGTTGTCCGTAGTGGGAGCTAAGAACTCGCGGATTGATTTTTTCACCATGGCTTCGAACTCTGAAGACAAGTTCCGGTGATCTTCTCGATTGGATGAAGCTTCTTGCTGAAGTGTTGATGATCTCATCTTGAGCTTGGCTCTTGTTTTCCTGAATAAGGCTTCGGGATTGTCAACAAAATTTCCTAGAAGATGTCTTCTATTCATACATTCCCCTGCATAAAATAAAATAGAAAATATCGGGGTAAAACTGTATGAGAGAAATGATAAGCTCAATCATATTAGTGATGCGAATGATAACTCAAAATCCTATATCCCTTCCTGATTAGTAATCAACCTTCCCCGGCAATGGCGCCAAAAATGCTTGTTGGGTATTCTTAACATCACTACCAAAAGTAGACTTAGTTTTCTAATTCTGATAACGGTGCCAAAAATGCCAAACCTATCCCTCATACCACTTAACCCAAGTTGTCATCTCCACCATGATATGAGAGACACGGTATTGAAATATGCAATTGCTCTTCTAAATAAATAATGAATGGGATCTGCAAGCGCACAGATTAATACCGATGTAGCATTTTAACCAGGAAGTACTCCAGGTATCGTTATTTATATTTTTACCACTGGGAAGGGATTAGTACTCATCAATGTTGATTATAGAATGGAATATAACATTGAGTATCTATCATTGCATGTATAATTGAGAACATTTATCTAACTCTTTCATATAGGGATAAGTGTCACATAAAAGATATATGAAGTAATAAATAGTGACCAAGATAATTAATCTGATCAGCATAACTTAGCCACATAATAAATATGATAAGCACCTCAATTAGATATTCTAGAAAGTCATTAGCATGGTATTAGAACGAACTACAAGAATATTTCCTAAGTTATTCTCAACTATATAGTCTAGCATTATCATAGTTAGTGCAAGCATACTTAGCAATCATTGCGAGACAAGACTACGCCCATGCATAGTGAGATTATCAAGGAATATGAGAAACATAGCAATCACTCCCCTGTAATAATGTTGCTCTACCAGCCCAATACATGAGAGGGGGACTATATAAGAATCAATGAAGCTATCACTATCACGAACTACCCCACGATCTGGCATATTGGGTACAATCGCAGATAAATACGGTATAAGCACCACGCCTACACAATATCTATCATTTACCCATGGATCCAATGGATAAATGCTATACGATCCTAAGCATGTATATAGATCCAATCTAACTAAGTCAAGTATATAACCATGATAAACTAAGAACAATATAATCTTGAATATAAACAAGTAGAGCAAAGTCATAAGCAATATATTGAAGTAGAACAAAGTCTATTCATAATATTGAAGAACAAAGATGATTAGAAGAACAATTAGAAGAACAATTAGAGAATTACCAAGAATCCTCCTGACATATCCAGAAACCAATCGAAGATTGACTCCTTCTAGTTCTAATCCTATGTAGCTATGCTAATCTAGATGTCTAACTGATGTGGTGGCTCTAATCTTGATCTGAGGCTTCTTCTCCCTTGAGAATAATGAATTAGGGTTGAGAGGCTCTCTCCTCCAAGGGCCAGAGGGTCTGGTTTTATAGTCCCTTCAAGTGAATATGGGCCGTTGGATCAAACCGACATTGATTGAACGGTTATCCTTGATCCTTTAGGTCGGTGGAGATCTTTCCCGAAAGAGAGTCCTGATTGGAGTCCAATAGGGGGCGGGCGCCCAGGTCAACTGGTTGGGCGCCCAGTGCCTAGCCCCGTTCGGCCTCCGCTTCCTTCCCGTGGCTTCTGGAGTCTTCTAGATGTAAGATAATTGTGTGGCACATTGATATCTCTATGTAATCCCGACGTGTGGGCCTTTCTTCTGTATTTCCTGATAACCCCCTGCAGAAATAGACAAACACCAAAACTCGTGAAATTCTGTTAGATAAAACCCTAAGTCTGGATGTTGATTTCATTTGGATCCTTTTCTTTGTTTATTTTATAATTAAATTTGATATTTAAGAACCGTCAACCGTTGGCACCGGTCTGCCATCGTCTTCGTCACTGCTAGTGTACTGGTAACACCGAGCAGCGTTGTCCATCGGCGGGTCTACTCGCTCCGGGTGTTCCATACCAGGTGCCAGTTATATATACACTGACGCTCGGTCAATGTCTCCGATCTGCAAGATAAAGGTGATAAGATATCAGTGGTAGCGAATGATAGTTTACAAAACTGCAAATTGATTGAAGTCATTGTTTACCTTGAGAGCTGGTCGACCTAGCTTATACGCGTGCATACGGTCGTTGCTTTGCACGAAGTTGCTGTCAGCCAAGTTGAACAGCTCGTTGATCCTTCGCTGGATCTCTAGTTTCTCTAGGTTGTCCCGGTGCATTCTGGTCGAGTCCTGGCCTCCCTGGTACTCATACGCTGAGTGCACCCTCCTCTGGCACGGCATGACTCGTCGGCTGAGGAAGTTGCCGACCACACTAGGCCCATCCAAGCGCGACGAGTCGATCAGGTTCATTAGCTCCTCCACTTGGCCAGTGTACTCTGGTCGATCTGTCTAGCTAACCCTCTTCTCTGGAACATAGCCAATGTCACAGAATGTGGTGCTGCCCGGTTCCTCCCTAATGTAAAACCATCTCTTATACCATTTAGTCAGATATGTATTCCAAGGGCAACTGAGGTAGCGGTTCTTCATTCCATCACGAAGATTGAGGTATACTCTACCTGCAATCTTGGAGCCTCCAACCGCCCCTTTCTTCCTCAAGCAAAACAAGTATCAGAACAAATCAAAGTGTGGCTCAATCCGCACAAACGTCTCGCAAAGGTGAATGAAGGTCGCCATAAGAAGAATCGAATTTGGGTGCAGATTGCAAATCCCGATCTCATAGTAGAGAAGCAAACCCTAAAGAAAGGGATGAACCGGCACCCCAAAGCCCCTCTTAAAGAAATCTTCAAAAACTACGATCTCACCGGCTTGGGGATCTGGGTAGCTTTCTCCCTCCTGCCGCCAAGCTCTTGGTTATGCAGCAACCCCATCTCGACGAGGTCGTTGAGGGACCTGGTGGTGCACTGGGATTTCTTCCATTCTTTCGCCATCATCTCGGCCCTCTTCTTAGAGTCGCTCTTGGCCATTTTTGTGCAAGGAAGCTTGAACTAGATTTGGTGAATTTGGAGGCAGCGAGGAAGACGAAGGTAGGAGGCTAGTGTGCAACTGCTGGGTATAGTTTTAGCATTGCACCTTTTGGCTCTTTATAACAGCAACACCACCTCCTCCACTTCCCGACTCCTCGGGAAATGCGTGGTTTTTGCGGCAGAAACGGCGTTTTGGTTTTCAATCTTTGTTGCAGTAAATTTGGCAGATTTTTTAATGATTAATGGTTTTCCTTTCTCGGTCCGCGTGATGAACGGCTGTGCTGTCAGAGGGCATCCCTTATCACGCGCCAGACTGACAAGACAGCCGGACGCCTCGTCATGTCACCAATTAATGAAGGGATATGATATTTTCCAAATTTAAATAAATGATTTATTGAGGATAAGAAGTTTGTTTGGATTCATCCAAGAAGCTGGGGACTATACCGACCACCGAGCACGACATGCTCAGGGACTGGTCGACCAGTGTATCCAATTGAGCTGGGGACTGTACCGACCACCGAGCACGGCATGCTGAGGGACTGGTCGACCAGTCTATCCAATTGAGCTAGGGACTATACCGACCATCGAGCACGGCATGCTCGGGGACTGGTCGACCAGTCTACCCAATTGAGTTGGGGACTGAACCGACCACTAAGCATGGTATGCTCAGGGACTGGTCGAACAGTCTGTTTATGAATCTGATGATTATACTGACTATCGATTACATATGAATCCACTTTGCATACAATTGAGGGGTGTTATTAATTTTTTAGACCTTGCAACAAGGGTCGTATTTCGCCTTCCAACAAGCTCGGGGACTACATCGGTACGATGCATCTAGCAATGCATCTCAGCATTAGAGTTTCTATTAAGTTTTTTCTTTTTAGACCCTGGCACCACGTGCCTACGTCACCTACTACTAGGCTCGGGGACTAAGTGGGCACACTTCACCTTGCGGTGAATTTACTTGCTTTTTCAAGACCTTTACTTTTAAGAAAAGTAAAGTGGGCATACTTCACTAGAAAAGAAATCTTTTTTGGTTAAGAGCACCATGCATTATTCAAACAACCTGCTTCTTCGATGACATGTTGATTGACTATCTTTTGAGTTGGTTAAAACACCATTGCAACTGTTTGAGTGACTCTCTTGCTGGTCAAAGATGACGAGCCTCACTGGTCGAAGAAGCTCAAGACGGCGTGTTACACCATAATACATGGAGCTCGGGGACTAGCTATGGGGGTATAAACCCCTATACCCTTACAGCTGGGCTTGGGCCAGGATATTTGGCCCATCACGAGATAGTTCGGGGCTTGATCCAACTGCTTGAAGTTTTGCGCAAGGAAACAAGACGTGGAGATCAAGCAAGATTCTAGTCGGTTAGAATAGGAATTGATATCGTATCATCTATGGCAATTGTAACCGACTAGGAATAGTTTTCCAGATCTATAACCCAGCCCTCTGGACTATATAAAGAGAGGCAAGGGACCCCCCTTAGACAACTCAACATAATTCAATACATCCCAGATCAATACAATCAGACGCAGGACGTAGGTATTACGCCCACATGGCGGCCGAACCTGGATAAAATCCTTGTCTGTGTCTTGCGTCACCATTGAGTACAACGAATCACTATTCTGACCTAGGAGCTACCCAAATTGTAGTACTCAATATAACATGAGTTGCAAACCAAAGAACGAATACAAACAACTTTCTTACTTGAATCAGAAGGGTAAGTACAAAAGTACCTCAGAACGCGGTTCCGGGCGAGGGAGCCGAATCCCGGAGAATACAACTCCTGAGGAAGCTCCGACAGGACAGGACTCCTCTGAATCTCTACGCCTCTACTCTATCTCTCTAATCTCTATCTTGATTGCTAGCCTAGATCTAGTGGATCTCTATCTAATGCTCTGGCTCTTCATCTCTTGATCTGGCCTCCTCCAGGGGGTCTTGCCTGCTATTTATAGCCTGGTGGGGTGAACGTGCGCTGTTGGATCAAACTGACTTAACAAGCGGTCGAGATGGCTCCTTAGAGGCAGTGGAGGAAGCTTCCAGAAGGGGAGAGCAAACCCTAATCCTAGGGGGCCGACCGGCGCTAGGGTGGGGTCGGCCGGCCCCACCTGGTGGCGGCTGGCTCCCCCCTCGCGTCGGGTGTGGCCGACTGGCTCCCCCCTCACGTCGGGTGTCTTCTAGAGTGTTCCTGAATCCTCCAGTGTCATCCTTTCGTCGCGGCTAAGTTTTGTGACCGATTAGCACTTAAATCCATCTTTTCAGCACTTTCTGAAATAATCCCTAGAAAACACTAAATATATACAACTCGTGGAAATTGTGAGTGATAAACCAATTCTAGTGGATATTCATTTCTGGTGGAGAAATAAATGCTAATAAACTTTATAAGTTAACAAGTGTCAACAACCACTTTAAGAATTTACTCTGAACCTAAAATTTGTGGAGGCATATGTTTAAGCTAAGTCTAGGTAATTGATATTATACATGAAGGATCAAGCTGCTATTTATCTTACTCCTAGCATTACTAAGTTCTGGAGATTTATTTTCAAAAACCCAAAATCTTACATGATGAGCTATTGTATGATAAAATTCCTACCAAAGCCATATATGATACATTTAGAGTTAGGAAAACCTTTGCACATTCATGATGCTTGCTTTGCATTGAGTTTAGTCAACCTTTATTGTATATCTTATGAGAGTCTTGTCATGCTTTTAAAATCAAGATCACTTACGCACTCCACCCACATATGCATTACTCCTACTCTGGGATGTAAGCATAGTCATTTCCACTTTCATCCAGATCCACCTTAAAAAAATGTTTTCTCCTACATTGGAGTAAACACCCAAAAATATACCATATAAGACAGCCCCCCGTTTAATTGCTCTAAGTTCTTATCATTATCTCTCCAAATATTTATATTCAAAGGATGCATGTGGTTATGCAAAAGTATTGAAAAAAGAGAAGAGGAGAAAAGTGAGAGTAAAAGAAGGACAAGTGTCCCAACAAGTAAAACAATGGGTACATCGATGCCCGCCTCCCATAGTGAAAAAGAAGAGAAAGAGAGAATAAAGATAGCCCATGTTTTCCTACGAAAAGCATTAAGGAGGGAGTAATTTTCAAAGAGCAAAAGTAGAATTAGGATTAGCCACTAAATACCATATATGCACCTATCCACCATATTCCATACACATGCACATCTTGATTCAATTGTATGCCTTGATTCTCTGTGGATCCATTGTTTGACTTCACATTATATGAAATGCAAGTATGCTCATCCTTGTTATTGCCACTCCTATAAGCTCCACTATATATATCCTTAGTTGTAGGAAGGTATAACCTCATTAATGCCTCAGCGAGATCCATAAATACTACATAATAAGAGACTTGAGGGTGTCATACAATCATGCTGTGAGCTTTATTTCAAAAACTTGCAAAACTCCGGAATATTGGTACTGTGAAGAATTTGAGACATAGTGCTTGACTTGATTGTTCTATCTTTCGATTACCTAAGACTTATGCAAAAGCTAAGCTCCATGGTTAAAGGTAAAATAGGTATGTTTGAAAGTTAGACCAGAGGACAATTTATGTTCAAAAGCAAGTGTACTTAAAAGAAATGAAAGTATTGTAGCAACTCTTGATCCAAGTTTATTAATTAGGCTTGGGTTGTTTGCGAAGGGACTGGCAAAAGGTAAGCTTGGGGGAATTGTTGACGGTCGATAACGTCAACTTTTATTAGAACTTTAAACCCAAAGGAGAAATGAATACACACTAGTATAGGGTTTAAACTGACAATTTCCATGAGTTTTGCATATTCTGTGTTTTCCAGGGTTTATTTCACAGAGAGCTGAAAAGAGGGATTCAAGTGCAAAATAAACACGAAACATAACCGCGACGCAACAACACCGCCAACGGGGTCAGGAAGGCTCTAGAAGACACCCGAAGGAATGAGACCTGCAGAGGAGGCAAGGTGGGGCCGACCGGCCCCACCCTGGCGCCGGCCGACGCCCCTAGGGTTTCTGGATCCCCCCTTTCGGAAGCTTCCTCCACCGCCTCCTTTGATGCATCTCGGCCCTTTGTTAAGTCGGTTTGATCCTACAGCGCATGTCGATCCCACCGGGCTATAAATAGAGGGGCAGGCCCCCTCCCTAGAGGCATTCTACACCCCGGCGCTTCATATTCTCCACATAATTAGGGTTAGGGTCCCTCTAGTTGATCTAGTTCTAGTTCATCTAGATCTAATTCATCTAGATGTAGCAATTAGGAGAGACTAGTTCTTCTAGATCTAGTCTTGTTTAGAGATTAGAGTGATTGAGTAGAGGAGTAGAGATTCTAGAGGAGTTCCAGCCTATCGGTGCTTCTTTGTGGCTGTATTCATCTAGATCCAGTTCCCTCGCCCGGAGCTGCGTTCTGAGGTACTTTTGTACTTACCCTTCTAATTTAAGTAAGCAACTTGTTCTTATTTGTTCTTTGGTTCACAACTCATATTGAGTGCTTTGATCTTGGTCGTAACTTGTTTGAAGTAGTATTTCGTAGTGTAGGCGTGGTGCCTAGGCTAGGTTTACTTGTGAATGTCCCCTGATCAGGCGGACAGTGGTAGTTCACGTAGGTGACAGCTGTGTTGATTCCTCTGTAGTCCACTTCCCGTTGATAGTATTGATAGGCGCCCCCAGAAGTGCCGTAGGAGATTACTCTGTTTCTTCACCTATTAGGTTACTTGCCCGATAAGACGATATTATACAAAGTTTACTGAGTCAGAACCAGAGTGCATTAGCTATTTCCTTTTTTTTGATATGATCTAGCCTAATTGTGGGGTTAAGTCTATATACTATGTCATCATCACAACTATTCCCAGTGGATACGATATTTAAAACCTCCAGGTGAAATATGACACTGGTATGATATCTGTGCGCTTACGGATAATCCTACTTCAATCTATTTAAATAGAGTGCAGTTAATTTATACCAACAAGAACCATATAAGCACCATTGAGATGATATAGGCTTCTGCTGTCTAGGGCCCAGAACACGTCTATCGTGTTCATTACATCATCCTTGATTATTGGCCAGCATTTTTTTAGAACAGCCCATTAAAACCGTCCGGTTGCTTTTGGCCAAAATTGGTTGTTTCCTTTATCTAAAAAAATCAGTGATTAATACTAATTCTAGTCACTACTCCATGGAGTGTATATGGGAGTCCTACTGGTTAATTTGCTTCTCAATACTCCCCTTGATCATCCATTCTTGAGATCAATCAAATAGTTTAAATTTAAATCTCAAAAAACTTAAAGAGAAAGTAAGGTAATAACGTTATTGATACTAGGTGAATTCCCTGCGCGGTGCCGCGAAATATGTAGAAGTATTTTTTATTTGAGTTATGAGAAATAGGATGTAAGGAATCATGATGGTGTATAAATAAATATAAGTATATATGCGATATAAGCAGAGAACATATAAATATTTCCCATATGGGTGTAACTAAAGACAAAAAAAACTATATGAACTTGAATTGAATGGTGGACCATGGTGGATATATTTGTACTATGATTACTATTGATTTAAATATGCTTACATGAAAATTACATTATACATTAAAATGGTTGCATCAGTAGTCCACGTTGAATGAACTAAATATAAGTACCACTCTAATCTTCAATCTTTTTTTTTGAGTACACAAAAGATTTATGTATTATTGTATTAAGCAGAGGAGTTTAGACAAACATACAACATGCTTGTCAAGCATCGCAAGAGGTCAAACTAACATAGCCATAGCTAGACCATCTTGAGCCCTGATTAGTTTTCCACCCAAAATTTTTTTATCCATCCCATCGAATCTTTAGACACATACATGGAACATTAAATATATATAAAAAATAAACTAATTACACAGTTTGGTTGAAAATCGCGAGACGAATCTTTTAAGCCTAATTACTTTATGATTACCCTTAAGTGCTACAGTAACCCACATGTGCTAATGACAGATTAATTATGCCTAATAGATTTGTCTTGCAGTTTCCTGACGAGCTATGTAATTTGTTTTTTTATTAGTTTCTAAAAACCCCTTCCGACACATCCGATGTGACACCCAAAAAATTTTCATCTCCAATCTAAACAGGGCCTTATAGCAACTAATCTTCAATATTTAACTTCATTAAAGAAAACACAGTCACTAACCTGTAGAGGAGACTATATATTGTGAGTTAATATACAACAAAAAAACTGTCAGTATCCATCTTAGAGTAGATAGGGTATGAGAAAAAGACTACCAGCGATGATACTTGATTCCTTTAGTGCTATCTTTGTAGCCTTATTTGTGCGTAATCTCCTACTCTCCTATCTCCTACAACTAAGACCGTCTCCAATGGGAGACCTATTTAGAAATCCAAATCTAAAATGGGTCTCCATCTCCAACAAAGTACCCTCAGAAGATCTATTTTGGGTATCGGGAGAAGCAACCCAAATTTAGGTATCCTCTCTCCTCGAGATCCATTTACAGAGAGTGTTGTCTTTTAGGTTTTATTGTTGGAGAAGACTAAAAATAGGTATGGAACCTTTTACCTGTAGCGCTACCTTTTAGTCTTGTATTTTGGGTGACGATTGTGGGAGACAGTCTAAAAAGAAAGAAAATAAGACCTTTTTTGTATGATAATTGTTTGGTGTGATGCTATGCCGCGTCATGCATTCTCTTGACACTTCCTAACAAGCCTAGAGGTGGAAGAGTGCAAAATAAAATAAATAATAAGAAAGAATTCCTAATGCACAAATACAAGAGAGAAAGAATATATAAATGTGGAGGTGGAAAGGTGTAAAAAGAAATAAAAAATAAGAAAGAATTCTTGATACAAATATACAAGGTAGAAAGAATATATGGAAGGATGTAAGAGCATCCCTAGGAGTTTAGTTTTTTTTAGATAAAGGATATATTATCCGGCTTCATCTATCCAAAGATAGAATCAGACCAATTATTACAGAGTTCAAAACGGGCATAAAGTTCGGTTGTAGCAAATTAGAACCGTGTACACAGAAACTGGAAAGAAAGAAAATCTTTGACTAAACATAGCCAACACGCCTTTGAGAAAACCATCCAATGGAACTGAAAAAGTCTAGGGCGCACGTCAAAAAAATTGTCAGCCCTAGGAGTTTAGTATAATTTACTTTCTAAACTAATTTGTTATTTACATGTTCTTTTTGTTCCGACTGATGTTGTAACGATCCATTCAACTTACAAAACCTGTATGCACCACCGTATAGTTTCAAGAAAAAAATCCATTTCAACTAAGTTGTGCATGTGTTTATCTGCAGTATTATCTACTTGAAATGTTTTGACATGCCTGTAATTGAATAGTGGCAATCCTAGGAAATAAAATGTACTAGCAAGTCATGTCTCTTTTGTTAATGGCAAGATTGAGTCATGTCACTTTTGCACAGGCCCTTGCTTGATGGCCCCCTCCACAGTAGCATGCCATGATCTCTCAACCATGTTTAAATGTAAAAACCAATGCACTCGAAGGAACCTTCAACCACTACTATTCCTAAATCATATCAAATGGTATGTTATTTAGGCTTTAACAAGTTTTCATCGCAGCTGATCTACCAAAATTAACTAAGCTAGTTACAAAAATAGGATAAAGCCAATTTCCCCTGCTTTGTCGTGAATCAGTCCTCCAGTTGTGTTAGCCATTTGGGTGTGCGAACAGATTTGTGTCAACATACCTAGCTACATGTCTAAATTATCCTAGAATGCATTGTCCACGCAACCACACTTATACCATTGTTTCAAAATAAATTACTGCATCACTTTCCAAATGTGGTCAGTCATCGAAGTAAAAAGAAAAAGAAAATAGCAGTGGTACTACCACCAATCATTTATACACGTACTACACTAAAGTTAAGAAATGTCTTGCACATTCAGATGTTAACTAAAACAAAAGAAATGTTCATCGGATAAATGCATGTAACTGACTGATAGGAACAGGAGTGCCTGATTTTCCATCAAATTAAAGTAACTAACAGATTGGTGGATGTTTGACACATCGGTCCGACTTTCTATCACAAAGACTTGAACCTTGCAATAATAACACCACATCCCTTTGGCTACCAACCATGGAATGCCCGGCTGACCTCACCACGAAGTCTTGCATGTGAATTGAAGAAACACAAGTAAGAACCCGATAGATGCAATATGAAAATATTGTTGATGTATGATTTTGCTCACAAATTGGGGTTCAAACCGATATACTGCAAAACTATTCAATGTCAGATTAATTTAAGCAAAACTCAAACGATAACTTGAGTAATAGATACTAAATATAAAGGGGCGGATTGTTAGAGAAAATTAGAGAGTAAAATATATACATAAGCAACAATGAAGTTTCTAATTAGAATTTTCCTTTGGTTCCATTCAAACTAGAAATGTAATCCTAACTTAGCAGCAGAAATAATCATTATGTACACTTACTGTTTTATGATTTTTATAGACATTATTTATAGAAACTATGATCCCAATGGATAATTTCTATAGAATATTTTTTATCCAATCACATCCATTCTCTCTCCATTCTTAGCTAATCGTATCACTTCATGTCTTGGATTTTGTGTAGACATGGTTTCTAACTTAGACCCAGTTTATATGATTTTTACTCTCTCTCTTCAATAGCTCTCTTGCCACATAAGCAAAATGCTTATGTGACACTACAATTAATATCTATAGAAACCACAACAGTTTCTGCATTAGGAGTGCTCTAAGGGCACACAATGCAAGACTCTATCATAAAGTCCAAAACAATTAATTATATATTATTTATAGTATTTTGCTGATATGACAACATATTTATTAAAAAAAGATGTAGAAAAAATAAGACTCCAAGTCTTAGGCCAGTCTCAATGCATGTTTCATGAGAGTGTCATGCACATTAAATAGGGTGCCACATAAGCAAAATTGCTGACTTGGCAGGGTCGATAAATGAAGGAGTTTCATCAGATGAGAGAGAAGTTTCCTCCCCATGAAACTCATGTGGCTCGATTACCTAGTTTATAGTCTTGATAACTATAGCATGAAACTACGCATTGAAACTGATCTTATTTACACTCTAAATTTATATTGTTTGAGGTAATAAATAATTTTAGACTCTATGATGCATGGAACGATCTCAGTCGTCGGTCTGATGTCAAACTGACAACCGTGGACGCCCAAGCGTGGAACAAAACCAGGAGCTAGGTCTGTTTAGATTGTAGATAAAAATTTTTTAGGTGTCACATCGGATATGTCGGAAGGATGTCGGAAGGGGTTTTTAGAAACTAATAAAAAAATAAATTACACAGCTGGTCAGGAAACTGCAAGATAAATCTATTAAGCATAATTAATCTGTCATTAGCACATGTAGGTTACTGTAGCACTTAAGGCTAATCATAGAGTAAATAGGTTTAAAAAATTCATCTCGTGATTTCAACCAAACTGTGTAATTAGTTTATTTTTTATCTACATTTAATGTTTCATGTATATGTGATTCGTTGGGATGGATGAAAAATTTTTAGGTGAGAAGGAGGGCCCGCCAAAAAAACGCTCCTGCGGTCCAAGCCTTCCCGATTTTCACAGACGTGGCCACCAGAAACATGAGGTCAGGGCAGCAGCGCGTGCAAGAGACGGCGCCGGCACGGGGCCTCTCGCCGGTGCACGCGCGCGGCCACGGTTTCGTGCGGCTCTGTCGAGCACCCCCAGCCAGCGCCCAAGAAGACGGCAGTGCCCTGATCCGCGGCGGCAGCTGCGGTGGCGCCCTGGCGCGCAACGGCGGCCGCAATGCGCTGATACGCAGCGGGCCGAGGTATGTAATACCCAAGTTCATCAATTAGGGCTTTCTTTCTGAATTTGGGGTAGAAATTTTGGGCGAAATAGATCTAGGTTTTTGGAAATTTTGGGTATTTTGACTTGAGTTCGCAACGATTCCACTCTTTTCTGTTGTTGATACGAACCCTAGGCCCTTGATGCACGTGAAATTTGGCCACGGTTAACATAATCCGAGGTTTGACTGGACACGTTATATGACACATTTGCATTAGTCCATGATTAATCCCTGATGATTAACTAAACCTAGGCCTTAAACATGCAAGAAATTGAGCTGATCTGAAGAACAGTAAGGACAATACTTAGGCATGATTAGTTCAGGGCCAAAACATGATCAACATGGCTAATTGGGGCTAACAGTAAGTAATTAGGGCACTAATTAGATTAAACCAACCTCCAGTTAACTTAATCCTAGGCATAAACTAGGTTAGATGGCTCTTGATGCCACAATGTTAGAGAAAAATTGAGATTAAGCCATAGGATCTCTAATCTAGTTAACATGAACACAAAATGTCTAAGGTGGATTTGATGACTAACCATAATCTTCATGGTAGTCTGCACTCCTGAGGGACGATGGTGTGTCACTTCAGCACCAGTGGTGGTTTTCTTGTCAGTTCAGTACCCTTAGTAATCGGATCTTATGAGAGGTTGGGTATTGGCTAAAACTCTCGGAACGTTGCCCTCTAACAGGCCCTGTGTAACCTATGGTCATTTGGGTGTTTTGACGATTCTCATTGACTCCAAAGAAATTTTGAAAACAACTACATGCACCTTTGACAACAACTACATGCACCAGAGTATAAACCTGGTCTCCCTCATGCGTTCATACCACCGCAGTGAAATCGGTAACACTTAGATCGTCTAGGTCACACCAAACCATTTGAAATATATTAGCAGCAGTAGCATGCTGCTGAGTCATCCATCACGCATGCAAATTATCAAGTCTTTAATTTGCAGCTTACACACACAGTACACCATGAGGGTCATGGTCTGACTATGGTACAGATGCATCAAGGAAAATGGCACCCACTTATTTCAAGCATACACACAAAATACACAGACAATACCAAGCAAATAAGTGGTGTTTCACACACAAACTAATTTAGTAGCAAGCACACCCAATGCAACTCGGTGGATGCAATGCAACCAGCATCAAACACCTATTTATTATGGAGAAAACAAATAGAAGACTTGGTAAAGGAATCCAACGGAAGCATGCATAGGAAGCAGCTGAGATATCACAGTCATGTATCCACCTGCAAATTAAACCTTCTTCACAAACGCACCTGCAAATTAAACCTGGAGAGTTAATACTTAATAATATAAGTGGTTTACAGGGAAAAAAAATTAGTAATGAAGAAGTCCTGCTAGGAGAGACTAATAACTATAGCTTGCTAAGCATTGATGCTTTGTGTTTGTTGCTGCAAACAGAAAGATATTTGCATGAAGAGCAGAGAAAAAGGATGTGAGATGAAACTAGTTAGTTATTATTCTTCTGTACCTAGACGTGGATTGAGTGGAGCTGCTAGTCCACATCATCAGGTTGGCTCACCGGAGAACTGAGCTTCTGAGCAGGGTCTTCTTGTAGTACTTGGAGTGGTGTGGCCGGAAGAGGGAGGGGTGGTGGTGGGCCTTCTTTCCATCCCACACCAGCTTGTTCCACCAGTCCTTCTCACAGTCCACGACTGGTCGGCTGTTGCGGTGGTCGGAGGGTGGCCGGCAGGCACTTGAGGCTCCAGCATCCCCTCACCCAGATGGTCTCATGTTTTGGGGTGTACATCTTGGCCTCACATATCTGATGTAGCTTGGGGAGATTGTGTAGGCGGATGTTCTTCAACTTTGGGAATTCTAATACTCCTCCAAGATGACAGAGAGCAAATAATTCATTCAGAAATGTTGCCTCCACCGGGAAGACCTGTCTGAGATCACCACAGAGGACAATGCAGAGGGTCTCCAGGCTGGACAAGCTATAGAACCATGACAATGGGAGAACAAATGTGAGCCTAGGACATGTACGAAGATTTATAGCCCGCAGTTTGGCAAATGCTTTATCATCCTCGATACTGACTGCCCTTCCTTTGCTCCAAATACAACGGGTCATCAAGAGATCAGCCCCTGAAAAGGTTTCTAGTTCCTCAAAGCAGACAGTACAGTATCATAGTTTGTGGTGAACGCAGAATCCAATTTGGGGCATCTCTCAACGTGGCACCATTTCAAACTAGACCAATTTATCTGCTCAAGCTCCTCTGTTATGGAAATCATTCCTTGGGGGATTACAGTGGTGATGGAAGAGTTATCCTGCAGGAGCAGTGGCTTGACCCTGTTCATGAAACGGATTATGGATCTAATTCCTTGTTCGGTGACCACATTAATGTTGCTTATTCCTTCGCCAATCTCTAAATGGAGGTCCACTGGCTCAAACTGGATTGCTCTGCTTCCTTCATAGTCAATGTCAAAGTTGATATCACTGTAGGTGTGGTGGTGAGTCCTTAAAACTGGTGACTTGTGCTGAGGAAACTCAGACAATAGTCCAGTGCCATGTGGAGCCATTGTCTCCCTACCATCGTTGTCTTTTCTAGGATGAGATAAGCGGAGACGAACATTAATCTTTGGATCCCCTAGCACCAATAATGACTGAATGAGCCTAATGTTCCCAGTAGAAATGCTTAGGATTCTGAGTTTGGCTGCTCCCTTTTGGGCCAAAGAACTGCCCGGAGCTGCTGGCATCCCAACAGAATGACCTGTTGTAGACATGGGGCCTGCACCAACTCATCTTTGAGGTCCAGTGCTTTCAGCGATGTGCTAGAGAGGTCCAGCTCCTCAAGGTTTGGGAGATATCCACCCAATCTGAATTTTACCAGTCTTACACAACCAGCCATGGAGATACGGGAGATTTTAGCTTCCTTGTCGTGGCCCTGTCCTTCCCCTGCATCAAAGCTAAATGTTTCAAGACATGGAGGAAATGATTGGGGGCCAACATGTTCCATCCCAACGCAACCATCTAGAACCAGTGTCTTGAGCCCAATTGCTCCTGACAAGCTCGGCAAAACTTGTATTGTGCTATTCCCTGTCAAGTCTAGGAGCTCCAGCTTCACCATATCTGATAATTCATCCATGTTGCCTGTCTCCCAAGGGCACGTAGGCTCAATGACTCTCAGCTTGTGAATGTTGTGTAGATGTCTCCATGTCCATGCATGGCTTTTGTGCCAGATTCTTCCTCTCTTTATATTGATCTCCCTGATGCTTGTTGCTGTTTTCTCTTGGGTATTTGGGGATAAACTCAGTTCCCAATCGGTACAAGATATGTCGAGCACCCATAGGCTTTGAAAGAATTCTGTTGTCTGTCTACAATAGTCATGCTCTTCTTCATCTTCTTGTTGATTGATTTCTTCTACTCTTTGTGGTTGATCCTTGCAGCTATCTAATCCAAGGAACCTGAGGTTTTTGCAACAAAGAAAAGGAGGCAAAGAAAAGTTAAAGGTGCAGTGGCAGAGTTTCAACACGTGGAGGTTGTCGGCTCTTTGGAACATTTTATCGGGCAAAGATGCCCTCTGATGCTCATCTCCTCTTCTGTCTGAACAAAAGAATGATGTTGTTGTCTGATCCAAGTAGTCTGTGTATGCGCTTGGGCTGCTGAGGACCTTCCAACGGGGATGAAGTGTGACCAGCCGCTGGAAATCATACCATGAGTAGTCCTCCAGGCGTATCTCTTCACGGAGAGCAGTAGCAATGTTCCATGCTTCAACTTGCTGTTGTCTTTGTATAATCCCGTCGCAAACCCAATAGTTCGAGGCATGAGTAGCCCAGTTAAAGTCTATGAAGTAACCATGAACAAAGGGACAAAAGATACCAAAAACATGCAGTATTTCTGAGGTGGCGAAGTCTACCTTGTTCTTTGTGTATCCAATTATTTCTGCAGCTTCGTCAAGCAGGATGCTATTGCTGTACTTGCTTGAATAAAGATACCTAAACTGTCTCTCTATTTTCTCATAGACATAACGATAAGGGGTGGCCTCTTGTTCCATTGATGAGGTGATGCTCCGGAGCCTTCCACGGAAGGTCCACAAGACTGTCCCAACAATGTTTGACCAGGGATACTCAGCAGGAGCTGGAGGAATGCCAAAATCATAAAAGTCAACCATTGTGTCGGTCCTGTTATGGAAGACCACAAAATATGACTTCCCCTGAAGGGCTCGGTGGATCTCTCTCCTGACTTCTCTTATCTCACCCCGAGAGCCTTCATCCACCCCACCAAAATCATCATCCTCATCCTGTCTTTCAAAGATGGACATCACTTGCTGCGGAAGATTTAGTTTCTGTGCAATTGTCCTCTGGAGTTGTCTGCGATTTTTCCATTTAAAACAGTCAATGTGGATAATCAGATCGAATCTGCTTCTTAAAGACAGCGGAGGTTCTTCAGCTATAGATGCAAGGACTGCAGATGCACCAAGTCCATGCCATCCATCAAAGTAGATGACCTGATTTGGATGTCCTGTATCCTCTAAGTAACAGATTATCTCCCGTACCGCCCCTTGGACCGTGGTCGCTTCAACCTGCAATCAATAATGGAAACTAAGACTAATAAATTTCTACTTTACTACAAGTACAGATCATAGCACAACTACGAACCTCGACACCCATATTTGGCAATGTCAACCTGCTCTACATAGATGGCAATGTCACACCCTAGGGAGCTGCAAAAACAACATAAATGGCACGGGCAGGTTATATTAGGAGCATACATATGTCAGTTTGGAAAGAAGATGGATTCGCTTCAAAGGATTTAGTACCAGTAGTATCTACTCAAATGATTTGATGGGATACATGAAAACCATATTTCTAGAATCATTGTGTGATTGGGGCCTTGTTTAATTCGCAAAATTTGTTCTTTTTGGCTACTGTAGCATTTCGTTTTTATTTGACAAACATTGTTCAATCACGGAGTAGCTAGGCTCAAAAGATTCATCTCACAAATTACAGGTAAACTGTGCAGTTAGTTTTTATTTTCGTCTATATTTAATGCTCCATGCATGCGACCAAAGATTCGATGTAACAGGGAATCTTGAAAATTTTTGTGAACAAAACAAGGCCTGGATCACACTTGCGATCCAAATTATATGGATTATTCAGTCCGCAGACTGCAGAGCAGACTGTCCAACAGTTCTGGAATATTTTCTGATGTTTGCCCTGGCTCCTCGATCACCTCTTCCGGTGATTCACACCTCTTTTGGTTTGACTATTTGTGAAGCTCTTGGTACAGATTGTGGAGCTGATCTGTGAGTTTGATTGATTTCTGGGTGATATAGGGGGTGTTTGGCACTGCTCCACGAACTTTGCTCTACAAACTCCACTATGGAGTAGCTCCAAAAAAATTAGAGTTCATGAAGTACCTCTTTAGGTGCTCTCACAACTCCACTATTTTTTCACGAGCTGAGTGCGTGGAGCTGAAACTGTTTGGCTAAAAAACGTGGAGCGGAGCTAAAAAACATGGAGCAGAGCAGTCCCAAACACCCCCATAGTGTGTGTGGGATTGTTTTTCGAAGTTTGTTTCATCTACAATTAGATGAAAAACTGAGGATTTTTTTCTTTATTTATTTGCTCCTACGTTTGTTTCAATTCATATTGTTCTTGTGGACCAATTTGTAGGCTTCAGTTATGTGGATTCAGGCTTTGATGTTGGATTGCTTTGGTTTTCAACGGTTGGCAATCTAATGCGTCCCCACCTCGTAACTTCCATATTTAGACTGTAGTCTATGAGATTTGTGAAGTGCTGATACATCAAAAAGAGTAGATGTATATGTATCACTGTTGCTAAACGTTTTCCTTAGTATCGGCAAAGTTAAACATAGTGAACAGGTATTAAGACGAGGAAGAGGAATGTTGATACGTACCTCGGCGTCCAGCATGTCCTGCGCTGGTACCACAGCAGAAATGTTGCGGATGAAGGCAAGAACAAGAAATAAGTGCTAGCTCGTCGCAGATCTGCAACAAGCTAAGCGTCCGGTGTAGTCACCACACCGCTTAGCTCCATCTAGCTTTGCCCCTGGCTCTGTAATCTCTGTGCTTTTGCTAACTAAAGCAAAAGCATGCTTCTTTGCTTGGCGTTAGGGATAATGGAAGGACAAAGATAGCCCTGTTGTCCTGCCAAAGTGCTACTCCCTCCATCCTAAATTATAAGTCATTTTAAGAATCTTAGAGAGTTAAACTATCTAACTTTCTTAAGTTCGACCAAATTTATATGGTAAGATAATAATATTTATGGTGTCAACTTAGTATCATTACATTGCTCATTAATTATATTTTTATATTATACCTATTTGATCTTCTAAATCTTTGTAATTTTTTGTATAATTTTGGTCAGAGTTGAGATGCTTTAACTCCAACATTTTTGGAACGACTTACAATTTAGGATAGAGAGAGTACTTATTAACTGGCTGACGCCGCACACTTTGAATATCCCATACTCAGTTTGTGTGATTATTAGCAGCACTCAATTGCTTTGGCATCTGCAGTTACCTTTCCAATGGTTCTATATGCGATATCAAATACTGAATTACGTGCGTAGTAGTGTTGTTTTGTAAAAAAAAAAAGAAAATCTCTACTATAATGGAACACTTAAATTGTACTTGGTTCACCCAATAAAACATCCCTCACTAAGAGGCTCTAACCATTGTGCACCCTCAAAAATATATGTAGAAATTTATCTCTATTAAAATCAAAAGCTAATAATACATCCAATCCAAATCCAATGGTCACGATCAGACGTGGGAAGCCATGATTCTCACACATCCACCCCGCGCGTGCCCTCCGTCTCATCACACCACACCACACAATGCGGCTTCGATCGCTCCCACACGAGCAGAGTTCGAAAGCTGCCTTTTCAAAAAAGAGATCGAAAGCTGCAAACACGGACTAAAAAAAGGAAAAGAAACGACACTCAATCTGCTCTTGTCTCGCAAAGCCCAGACGGCGTTGCCCTCCCACTGCCCGGCACCCACTTGTGCCAGGCCGCAACCGTACTGGCCGAGCGGCATGGTGACACTGCCCGTGCCTTCCGTCGCTAGCCAGAGCACCTCCGGCCAAGAGGTCGGTGCGGCCTGGATCTGCCAACCCCTGCAACCGGTCCTGCGTCACTCAGGGGGTGATTGGTTGCTTTGGTTACGGGGAGCCGGGATGGAGAGCCGGTCCAGAATGGTGAGATGCATGCTGAAACTATACACCTAATCGTGTTTGGTTGTTTTTGTTGTTGGTTCAGTACAAGGTAGGATCTTGTTTGGTTGCATGCATGGATGAGAGTTTTAAGTGTATGACACATGGGCCTCTGTACCATGGCTGCACCGCATCGTCCCGGCTAGAGTGGGAAGCTCGAATCGAGAAGACGGAGGCGGCCGGGATGGAGGGGGAGAGAGGAACAAAGCCATACACGAAAAGGATACCAGCAGGGAAACCAAACACGGGCCAACTGCACCGAACCGTGCGGGATGGACCTTTGAATGACCCGGTCAGGGCAACCAATCACACCCTCAATCCGTGTGACGAGGAGATTGACGCGAAGGACGAGGAGGAGACCTGCTTCTATGCGGCTGCCGTGGAGTACCGCGCATTCGTGGGCGACCCTGGGACACCAGCGCCTGCGACATGGCACCCGGATGCAACAAAGAGGAAGCAGCAGAAGCGTCTGTGCACAGCATCTTCAAGATTCCTCCTCAAAGTCACATCTGCATCTTCTAGGCTGAAATCCCTCTTCTTCCTCTTACGTCTTGATCTTTTAACCATCAGTTCGAACATCCACCAACACTGATCCATGAATCCATCCATTGTTTGGTTAATTGGATCAGGTATGGGGCATGGCGCCAATGGCTAGTGGTGGTCCTCGAATCAGCGGCCGCGGCTCTGATAAGCATCATGCTGCCGGCAGCAGAATAATGATAGCCGGTCGTAGATGTGCAGTGCTGATGGCTATAAGATCCCAATCGGCAGCGGTGGCTACTCCTGATGTGTGGTGGTCCTTCGTGCAGTTCAAGTGGTTAGTTATTTCCCCTCCTTTGGAATCCTTTCAAATTCCCATCTCTTGTTCTCGTGAGTTCATATATTATGCATTCATATTATTCCTCTGTTTCCTTGATTAGCTGATTACATGGATCAGATGCTTCTCCTGTCTCTATGTTCTCCAATCTGCTTTCTCTAGTCTGTGTGTTTGCCTTGCCTCAGGACATTTGTATTTCCTGTCTTTGTGTTCGATTCATATTTTTCTGAGACGAGCATAACCTAAATTAATGTAGCAGTATGACTTGAGATGAAAGCATCAGTACCTAAATATTTATTAAGGGTTGTGGTATTACTGAATATAAAAGGGAAAAAGTCGCTCCCAATATCTTAAAAATTTCTCAGACATGGTAAGTCACAAAAAGGGTTCAGACCAGTGAAGATTATTTTTTAAGAAACAAAAAGTTTAGTTGTTCAAGCAAGTCCAGCCGAGCAGCAAGTATTATGAGTTTTAGCCATAGAGAACAATTGCGACAGCTGTGGTGTTTAACACTGATTTTTCTTAGATTTAATGCCTGCCATAATATATTTGTTAGTTGTCTTTAACTCTTTTACCTCTGTATACAAGAATTCACTAGCCGTAAAACTTTGTTTTGTTATGTGGCCATGGGTTTGATTTTCAACTCAAGTGAATAAGTTGTTTCTATACGACTACATCTTGATATAACCCATATGACCCATATATCACATTCAGTTGTTTAAATTTGCATCTTATTGGCTTGAAGGTGCAGATTGGAATAACCATCATTATGTTAGATGAGCCCTGAGCATGCTAAAGATAGTAAGTAGAGGCGTCTAGCGCCATTTTTTGCTTTCTCTTTCAAGAGATTGCGGCATGTCCCACGATGGTTGGGATGCATGGCAATCATTCAATCACGAACATGTCGTATTTGGTCCTCAGTGACCTTGTAAAACTTTCCATGTAATTCTCTTTATATAGCAATAGCAATCAACCAAGAAAAGCTGCCGCTTTGCAGCCCCAAATAACTGTGTCCAGTTTTGTGTTCACGTGTGTTCATCATCCTCATCGGAGTTATGACATTTGGTACCAGAGCCAAGTTCCACCGTCGTCATGGCGTCACGGTCACCTTCTGACAAGAAGCCGACAGACGACAACGACGGTGAGATGAAGCCCAAGCCGTCACGTTCGCCGCGGCGCCGCCGTGGCCGGTCCAATAGCCGCCAACGCTCTGGCTCACGAGTCGTAGAGCGCATCATCGAGCGGCCGTCGGCGAACGTCACATGGCCAATGTTAAACCGGACAAACTATCCGGAATGGGCTATGGTCATGGAGGTAAATTTCCAAACCTTGCGTGTCTGGGACGCCGTCAACGTCGGCATCGCCGACGATCCAGATGAAGAAGAGTACCACGACGACCGGCAAGCGATGGCCGGGCTCCTACGCTCGGTTCCACCCGAGCTCTGGGGCACCCTCACCTCCAAGGGCACCATGAAGGAGGCCTGGGGGGCGGTCAAGAATCTACGGATTGGCGACGAGCGCGCGCGACGCAAGCGCGCAGCAGCTCCGTCGTGAGTTCGGGGCTCTCACCTTCAAGGATGGGGAGACTGTCAACGACTTCGGCATCCGCATCACCACGCTCGCCACCAACCTGCGCACTCTCGGCGACAACATCACTGACGCCGAGGTGGTGAAAAAGCTTTTGCAGGTGGTTCCCGAGCGGCTGACTCAAGCCGCAGTCTCCCTGGAGATGTTCCTCGATCTGAAGGTGGTGACGATCGACGAGGTCATCGGCCGGCTGCATGTGTTCGAGGAACGAGCGAAGCCTAAGGAGGTCACAGACGCCATGGGCCGCCTGATGCTGTGCGAAGAAGACTGGGAGGCACATCGCAAGGCACGCCGCGAGCAGGAGAGCTCCGGCGGCAGTGGCGGCTCCAGCGGCCACGGCAAGCGCGGCGGGCGTGGCCGTGGGCGCAGCGCTGGAAACTCGTCGTCACGTGACGGGCAACCTAGGGGATCCGGAAACGCCACTGGCGGTCGCCCACCTCCTGGCGATCGTTGCATGACCTGCGGCAGGAAAGGTCACTGGACCAAAGACTGCCGCAGCAAGAAGAAGCAAGGCGCGGTTCACGTCGCGCAAGCTGAGGAGGACGAGGAATGGGCCCTCATGTACATCGCCGTGGATGACGAGGTAACTGCACCATGTACACAGCACTGCCCCCACAGCAAGTCGTCTTCTGTTGTTGGAGCGCAGGCGCGGGTGCACATCGTCGAGCCAAAGGTGCTTCTCCACCTTGAACAGGAAGAGAAGGACACCGTGGTGCCTCGTCGTTGGGTCCTTGACACACGGGGCGACTAACCACATGACGGGTCACGTTCTGTGTTCGCCGAGCTGAACACCAGCGTCACCGACCCGGTGAATTCGGCGACGGCTCGGTGGTCAACATCGAGGGCAAGGGCACGTCCCTGTTCGCCTGCAAGAACGGTGAACACCGTCGTCTCGACGGCGTCTACTACATACCAAGACTCACCACCAACATTGTGAGTCTTGGGCAAATGGACCAGGACGGCTTCAAGGTCGATATTGAGGGCGGCATACTGCGCATCTACGACCTACAACGCCAGCTGCTCGCCGAGGTGCAGCGCTCACTAGGCCGACTCTACTACCTCGACATGACCATCACTGCGCCCGTCTGTTTGACTGCCCGTGTCATGGACATTGCCTGGCGCTGGCATGAAAGGTATGGACACCTGAATTTCCAGTCATTGCGGAAGCTGGGACGAGGAGAGATGGTGAAGGGGCTGCCGATGATCGACCGTGTCGATCAAGTTTGTGAAGACTGTGTGCTGGCAAAGCAGAAGCGGACCCCCTTTCCACAGGCCAGCAAATTTCAAGCTCAGGAGGAGCTTGAGCTAGTCCATGGAGACTTGTGCGGGCCAATCTCTCCATCGATGCCAGCTGGGAACCTCTACTTCCTGCTACTTGTCGACGACATGAGCCAATTCATGTGGCTCACGCTACTTCGCTCCAAGGCGGACGCACCAGCGGCGATCATGAACTTCCAGGCGCGTGTCGAGCGTGAAACCGGGAAGAAACTCAAAGTGCTCCGCACCGACAATGGGGGTGAGTTCACGTCGGTACAGTTTGGGGAGTACTGTGCAGGTGAAGGCATCCAGCGACACCACTCGGCGTTGTACACACCGCAACAAAACGGTGTTGTTGAGCACCGAAATCAAATGGTCGTGAGCACGGCGAGAAGCATCCTGCGTGCTCAAGGCATGCCAGGGTACTTCTTGGGCGAAGCTGTGCACACCGCCGTCTTCCTACTGACCCGGGCGCCAACCAACGCGCTCGACGGGATGACACCGTACCAGGCGTGGTACGGCAAGAAGCCGCCGGTGCACTTCCTCAAAGTGTTCGGCTGCGTCGCCTACATCAAGCAGCTCTGGCCATACCTCAGCAAGCTCGACGATTGCGGGCAAAAGGTCGTCTTCATTGCCTACGAGAACGGCTCCAAGGCGTTCCGCTTCTTCGACCCAACCACAGAGCGCGTGCACGTCTCCCGTGATGCCGTGTTCGACGAGGACACACAGTGGGACTGGGGCAGCGCTGCGTCACGGGTTGACGTGGTGGCGTTCACCTTCAAGGAGTATGACCTTCGACGCGCCCAGGCTGCGTCCTCAACATCTGGTCTAGCCTCGACATTGTCTACTCCAGTCACAGAACCGGCCGCTGCGTCCTTGACGTCGCCCGTTCCATCCTCGACATCGCACGCTCCAGTATCTGGACCAGCTGCCCTGGGCGCCACCTCACCTGTGACCGCCCCACCAAGTGTCTCCGTGGGCAAGCAGATCGAGTTTGCGACGCCCCTGAGGAGTGATCCTAACCTCGACGCCGACGACGACGAGGGCCTGGAACACCGGTACCGCACGCTCGACAATATCCTTGGCACAAACACCGTGCCTGGGCGGATTGAGCATGACACTGAAGAGGCTGAGCTGCACGCCGTCAGTGTGGAGGAGCCGAAAGGCTTGAAGGAAGCCGACGGCGATCCTAACTGGGTTACTGCGATGGAGGAGGAGCTGAAGTCAATTACCGACAACATGACGTGGTCGATGGTCGAGCTCCCACGCGGGCATCAAGCCATCGGCCTGAAATGGGTGTACAAAGTGAAGCGCGACGAGAACGGCAACATCGTCAAGTACAAAGCGCGTGTCGTCGCTAAAGGCTACGTCCAACGTCCCGGGGTCGACTTTGACGAGGTTTTCGCTCGAGTGGCTCGACTGGAGTCCGTGCGCCTGCTCCTGGCCATCGCAGCTCACCATGGCTGGGGTGTTCACCACATGGACGTGAAGTCCGCGTTCTTGAACGGTGACCTGCAGGAAGAGGTATACGTCCAGCAACCCCCGGGTTTCATCGATGACAGGCACAAGCACAAGGTTCTTCGGCTCCACAAGGCCCTCTATGGCCTTCGTTAGGCCCCGCGAGCATGGAACCAAAAGCTCGACGCCTCACTGTTGGCGCTCGGCTTTCATCGCTGTATTGACGAACATGGGATGTACACCCGTGGAGAAGGACAATCATGGCTGATCCTAGGCGTCTACGTCGATGACCTGATAATCACAGGAGGTGATGCAGCCGCCGTGACAAAATTCGAGGAACAGATGAAGAACACATTCCGCATGAGTGACCTCGGGCTCCTGTCTTACTATCTCGGGCTGGAGGTAACGCAGAGAGCTCGAGGCATCACACTCCACCAGACCGCCTACGCCACAAAAATTCTTGAGAAGGCCGGGCTAGCGGGGTGCAACCCAAGTGCGACGCCCATGGAGACAAAGCTGAAGCTACTAAAAGAAGGGTCGACGCCAAGCGTGGACGCCACCGAGTATCACAGCTTGATCGGCAGCCTGAGGTATTTGTGCAACTCTAGGCCGGACTTGGCATACTCGGTGGGTTACCTCAGCAGGTTCATGGAGTCACCTCGCCAAGAGCATCTCGCTGCAATCAAGCAGGTGCTCCGCTACGTCGCGGGGACTGTCCACTGGGCATTGCACTATCATCCCGGAGGAAAGAATAAGACGCCACCGCGCTTACTGGGCTACTCCGACAGTGACTTGGCAGGTGATGTCAACGATCGGAAGAGCACCAGTGGCCTCATCTTCTTTCTCGCCGGCGGACCGATTGCATGGCAGTCGGCCAAGCAAAGAGTGGTCGCGCTGTCGTCCTGTGAAGCTGAATACATCGCAGCTGCAGGAGCAGCATGTGAAGGTGTGTGGCTGGCACGGTTGCTGGCCGAGCTCACTGGAGGAGCGATCGTGGTGCCCAAACTTAGAGTGGACAACAAGACCGCCATTGCACTCATGAAGAATCCTGTGCACCATGATCGGAGTAAACACATAGACGTGAAATCTCATTTCATCCGGGAGTGCTGCGACAGGAAGCTGATCGACGTGGAGTTTGTTGGCACTGAACTGCAACTGAGTGACATTCTGACGAAGGCACTTGGTCGCAGTAGGTTTCAGGATCTTCGCGATGGGATCGGCATGAAGAGTTTAGTGTAGATGCTCTAGGACTCAGGAGGAGATTGTTAGATGAGCCCTGAGCATGCTAAAGATAGTAAGTAGAGGCGTCTAGCGCCATTTTTTGCTTTCTCTTTCAAGAGATTGCGGCATGTCCCAGGATGGTTGGGATGGCAATCATTCAATCACGAACATGCCGGATTTGGTCCTCAGTGACCTTGTAAAACTTTCCATGTAATTCTCTTTATATAGCAATAGCAATCAACCAAGAAAAGCTACCGCTTTGCAGCCCCAAATAACTGTGTCCAGTTTTGTGTTCACGTGTGTTCATCATCCTCATCGGAGTTCTGACACATTATATATTCTGGTGGTTGTGCAAAGTGAGCTGATCTTGTACTGATTATTTTTACTAACGTTGACTACAGTATGGGAGACATATGTTCTTTTGTCCCTCATTCCTGACATTGAATTTGTATCGGATAACACATACCACATATAAATGTTTGTATTATTACCTGAACTCCTCTTGACAATTAATTTGGTTGCATGTCTACAGACAAAATTTGATATTTTGTGTTTCTTGCAGGCACGGGGAAACCACTTGGAAGGTTTGCTCTACTATTGTCATAATGAGGTCTTAATTTCATTTTTTCAAGCACATGCGATCTTTCTTTGTTTATAGAGTCTGCATTAATGAATATCATCAGCAAGCATAAAGTTGCTAATAGTCGGTATTAACTCTTTTAGTACTATGGTCATCAAACAAGTTTAGTCTGTTCATAAAGATTATATTTTCAGAGTGAAAGTGATCTATGTTTTAAATAACAAATTTCAGCGTGAAAGTGATCTATGTTTTAAACAACAAATTTCTACTTGGATCAGGTCTTATTTTCTCAAATAAGTTGTTTCTAAGAGTTTCTTTGCCAATCAGACTACCACAAGCAGGAGTATAAGTTCAAAGCTTAGCTACAGGGTCCTGGCGCATGCAGATTTGATCAATAGCATAACACAACACTATACAGAGTGAGCTTCTTCAGTATCAAAAAAACGATGGCTTCGTCTCCCGCCCCCCCCCCTCCCGACGCCACGCCGCCCCCGAAACCCACGCCGACGATCCCTCCGAACCCGGCGGCCACCA